>NC_048226.1:97025466-97046107 GCF_002007445.2 Ailuropoda melanoleuca | reverse complement strand
GAAGTCGAATGAATAAATTATTTGAAATCTCTTCATTTTTTTAAAAAAGAGAAGTTGTTCAAATCACATTTACTATTCACATCAGTGGGATTATGCTTTATCTTAAATGAATAAAAAATATATTTAGTTAACACTTCAACACAATGTGAAACATGCAAAAATATCCAATAAGGATTTCTGTGGGGGAAGGCAGGATGGGAAAGGCAGTGACCAGAAGAAAGAAAAGATACTTTTTTCACTACCATAACAATTTGCTAGCATTTAATTATGGCTTGATTTTGCTGATTGCAATTAGAACACTTTCTCTGTTGGGGGCGATATCATGTCAGAATCCCAATCTAGGTTAAGTAGGCACTGCCTTTGATAAGAAGTCTGATGAAAAACAAGAATCCACTACTCCCCACACTACAAAGGTAAGGGAAGGAAGAGTGGGGCACTGCTCTATAATTTCCTTGAGTAGAAAGCTAAACCCTCGCAGTCAACAGCCTTCAATAAACAAACCTTCCCCACCAGACACAAGGAAACTGAGACCCAGAGAGTCTCGATAACTAGAAGCCAGATCACCCAAGCTCAGTGTTCATTCCTTCATTAAACATATATATTGAGATTTTGTGTGTGTGCCAAGCAGTTCATTTGTGTCTAGTGCAAAGAGATAAATGAAGGGGAAGTCTTTGCACCCAAATGATGGTTTAAAGGAATAAACAGGACAGATGATAGATAGATAGATAGATAGATAGATGGATGATATGCGCAAAACTATATGTAATCTAGTATTATTACTACATATTTCTACTCTCCCTACTAATACGCACGTCATAAGGCAACGAAGCCATGTACACTCCAGCACCCATGCGCACACTCTAAGCCACAGGGGCACCATGCCTACATAGACCCATCTACATCTCTTATGCTCAACAAAAGGCATGTTCATAACGGCATTATTCGCAATAGCTCCAAATGAAAAACTGCCCAAATATTCATGAGCCAAAAAACATGTAAATAAATTGTAGCCGATTTATTTGGCCACGCAATGGAACACAATATAGCAATAAGGGTCAAACATTATAGAACATGTGGCAACACATGAATCTCAAAATCTATGTTGAACCAAAGAAGCCGAGTGCATGCATGCCATTCACGCAGAGTATGGAAGTGGGTAAAATCCGTCTCTACCATGAGAAGTCAGGACAGGACTCACCCACAGGGCATGGAGAGCAGGGGATGGGGAACAGAGAGCACTGAAGGGCTCTGGGCCGGNCTTATGCTCAACAAAAGGCATGTTCATAACGGCATTATTCGCAATAGCTCCAAATGAAAAACTGCCCAAATATTCATGAGCCAAAAAACATGTAAATAAATTGTAGCCGATTTATTTGGCCACACAATGGAACACAATATAGCAATAAGGGTCAAACATTATAGAACATGTGGCAACACATGAATCTCAAAATCTATGTTGAACCAAAGAAGCCGAGTGCATGCATGCCATTCACGCAGAGTATGGAAGTGGGTAAAATCCGTCTCTACCATGAGAAGTCAGGACAGGACTCACCCACAGGGCATGGAGAGCAGGGGATGGGGAACAGAGAGCACTGAAGGGCTCTGGGCCGGTGATCACGCATGGCTTCTGGACCGGGTGGTGCTGGTGACAAGGGCGACTTTACCTGACGGAGATTCATTACACCGTGCACTTGTTGTGTTCCTCTGTGTGAACATCGTACGCGACTTAGAAGTTTTTACAAACTGCAGTGAAGTAAATGCTGGCAACCTTCACTTCATCTCTCGAATATTCTCTGATGTGCTTGCTTTGTCCTGGCCTCGCCAGAGCTCAGATTGCTATAATATACCACGGTATCCCGGGTTAATAGAGCAAGGAGACATTTTTATTCCCATAACAAATCAGCAGGCTGATAAACAAGCATATTATTGAATGTGTATGTGTCTGTTCTTCTGGTCCTTTTATTTTTTCACTCCTTTAGCATAAAGACCAACCCAGCCTGGGTCTTAAGATTCTGCTCCAAAGAAAGCCCATCAAGTTCTGATTACTGCAATCCAGAATGAATCTTTTCAGTGAATGAAAACGAGGGAGCTTTTATGGGCCTATTACCCGAGGGCATGGAGTGGTATTTTTATTCTCCATATTTGACCTTAAAAATGTTTTGTAGTTTGTCAAGGATATAATTTTCACCCAGTCAGGCTGCAGGGGCTGCCAATTAAGTGGTGTTTAATGACATTTGTTCCTTAAAGGAGGCCTGATTAAATGTACCGTGTAATTTTTTACCAAATCAAGCAATTCACCCAATTTTCAAATGTGCTTAATAAGCCAGGCCCAAGTCATTACGGCCTGCCAGCTGTGTGACGGACGTGAAGCTTGCTGGGAGGACCCTCCAACTTGCTCATAACTCCTGCCTTCGAATCTTCGTCCGGGCTCTTCCCGCCACCTGGAACATCCTCCACACTCCCTCTTACCTAGGCCAGTCTGACTCATTCCGGGNCCGGACAATCTTACTTTCTTCTTGGAATTTTCTCCAGTTTAGGCCAGATACCAGTTCTCCTTCCTCCAAACTCCTGTGATCCCCGGTATATGCCCCTTATCTTTAAATGTCCACCCACACCCCCAATTGTTTGCTCCCCTTTCAGCCAGGTCAATTAAAGTATAACCAGTGTGAGTTCAGAAACCATTTTTATGCTTCTCCTCGGCCTCAGAGCTTGACACAGTCCTAGCCCCTGGAACGGCTCACATTTGGGAAGACAGGGCAAATGCTTGAGGGGGAAACGCAGATGTCATAACCCCACTACTATGGGCTGTGCCGCCTTGGGCAGTTAATTATTAATTTTAATAAGCCTGAGGTCCCTCAGCTGTGAAAAAAATATATATATATATATTTGTTCTTTAATACACGCACACACGTGCACACACACACACAGAGTTGTGNTATGGGCTGTGCCGCCTTGGGCAGTTAATTATTAATTTTAATAAGCCTGAGGTCCCTCAGCTGTGAAAAAAAAATATATATATATATATTTGTTCTTTAATACACGCACACACGTGCACACACACACACAGAGTTGTATGTCTCTATTGAGAATTAAATAAGAAAATGCAATGACTTTCAAATTCTACTTTGCCTAAGAATTGCCGCAGTGATTGCTAAAAATCCTGGCCATGCTCCTGCAGACACTCTGACTAGGTCTAGAAAATGCTCAGGAATCCACGTGTTCACGAGCATCTCTCACCCTCGCACAAGACGCTAGTGCAGGTGTTTAGAGGTATCGGCCTTTCAGAAACACTGAGGATGGAAAATAATCATAACAAGGATAATAATGATATTTAAGGCCACTATCGTTATACTAAAGCCAAATGATGTCAAAATTGAAGTGGCCTCGCAAGCAGCTCCTCCACTGTCCACCCAGTTTACGAGGAAATTAAGAGATACAATACAACAGAACAGAAGCAATACAACAGAACAGAGGTCACACTGTCCCCTTCACTGCTTAATAACAGCTGAGAATAGACAATGCAGCTTGTGTCCGTGTGCAAGCGGGCAGACTTCCGAACCCTGGAGGCTAGGATTAGCAAGTGCCGGCTTTGTCACTTTGGTTGGGGTTCTTTCGGTTCACACAGAAAGAGCCCTTGAAACAGACCAGGTTTCCATACCTCTCTGCAGTTCATGCCCCCCTCTCGGGCGCACAGGCAGGACCGGCCTTCGTAGGCCTGTTCTTGCAGGATTTGCTCTTGGCAAAAAGTCACCCATGTTAGTGCACGTGCCGTGTGAAGCCTAGAAATACAATAGGGAACAAGAAAGATGCAGGTCCAGGTCCTGCCTTGGAGTTGGCCAAGTCCAGGGGGTTCAGAGGAAGGAAGCGGCTCCTTGGGGTAGGACAGGCTAAGCGCTGCGGTGGGAACCAAGACCACAGCGCTATGAGGGCCCCTCCCCGTTCTGCCCTGCTTCCTGCTTCCACCTCTCCTCTCCCTCATGGGTTTGTAACAGAAATCAAAAGACTTTGAAGATTGCACTGCATGCCTGGATGGAGAATAAAAGCCAGCTGAGCAAGGAGACATATACACTTCAGTGGCTCGAATCCCTACTCCAGCTTTGCTTCTGANATATATATATATATATATATATATCTCAACCAAATAGAACCTTTTTTCTCATTTCACTCTTTTTATTCCTGGGTCTTTGTTCCATGCCTCACTCACCCCAAATCTCTGTCCCTCAAGATCGCTTTTAATCAGCACGACTTTCCTACTGAAGCGGCAGCCGGCTTCCCAACTGTGGCACACAGGTGTAGATTTGGAGAGGGAGCCAGGGCCACCGGTCCAGGTGGCAGGGCTCTCTGCGGGGAGGGGGGTGGGGAGGGATTTCCTGGGAAATGATGCCTGAGGGGATGGCTGGCACATGACTAAGAATTAACCAGAGCCAAGGAGACCCAAGGGGACACTCACCAGCCAGCCTGCTGTGTTGGTGGCAGGCTTCCTGGGAAAGAAGCCCAAACATGTGACAAGGAGCAATCAGAGGCACCTGGGTGGCTCAGTAGGTTGGGCGTCTGCCTTGGGCTCAGATCATGATCTCAGGGTCCTGGGATCAAGTCCCACATGGGCTCCCTGCTCAGCGGGGAGTCTGTTTTTCCCTCTCCCTCTGCCCCTCCCTCCCTGCTCTGGCTCTCTCTCTCTCTCTCTCTCTGCCTCTCTCTCTCAAACAAATAAATAAAATCCTAAAAAAAAAAAAAAATAGAAGCAGCAATCTGTGAGCAGATATTTACTGAGTGCCTACTATGTGCCAAGCCCTGGGTTCACAAGAAGAGGTGAACATGGGAGCTTAGAGCAGTTGGAAAAGAGTAAGTCTGGGGGCCTAAGTGACAGATTTGGGAGTGACAGGTCTGGGACACACAAGCCTGTTTTGGGGCTAGAGCATTGGATGTGCAAGGGGAGAAAACATGGGGCCGTGGCTGGCCCAGAACTCAGAGGGCCTCGACAGCAAGATTGCATCCCAGGGGAGCTCAGTCCCTGTAAATACAGAGAACCAAAGCTCACAGTATTTTGGATGACAGACCTGGAATTGGAAACCACATGGCCTGGCTCCCAGTCCAGGGCTCACCTCCCAGTTCCAGGTGCCTTCCTTGTTCATGTCCTTTCCGTCCTGGAAAATAATAACAACAATAATTAATGTTTATTGAGCAATCACTGTGTGCCGCGTGCCAAGTGCTATTCTAAGCACTTCTTGTGTTTTTATTTCTTTCAACAACCCAATGAAATAGACACTATAATTATTCTCCATTTCACAGATGGGTCTTTTGAGGCACAAAAAGGTTAAGTAACTCAATCAAGCCTACACAGATAGTAAGAGGTAATGCTGGGATTCGAACCCCAGCATTCTGGCTCCAAAACCCTTGAGCTGACCACCCACACTGCGCTGGCATGCTACATCGACGGTCCTGGGTCTGTACTAACCTTGCCAGCTGTGGGCCTTCCTGGCTTGAGACTGATCCTTGAATTCCTTGTCTGTCTTCTTCTTCAAGCTCAAGCCAGCAGGTCCATTGCCTGGAGGCCGGGAACTCTGGCCTCCTCTCCTGCTCCCATGCTCGCTGTCCACCGCGTGCTTGGGCACACTCATTGACATTGACATTCTGCTCTGTGCTATGGGCTGTCAGCCTCTGAGCCCAGAATGGCAAGGCCATGGCTCTTTCTCCTACTGCAACCCCCCACTGGAACCTCCTAGGCCAGGAGCAAGCTGTGTAAACGATGGTCTGGGAACAAAGGGAGAAATAACAGGCAGATGATCAGGTCTTCTCAAAAGGCTGCAGGGGCCCAAAGAGCAGTCCCAACCGTCGGTCTTGCTGAGCGTGGACTGCATACCAGGCCCCTTTCTAAGGGCCTTGGATATGTTATCTTTTGAGCCATCTGTCACGGGTGTAACCAGGGGCCCTATCTTGTAGAGGAGGAAGCTGAGGCCCGGGGTGGACGGGTGCTAGTGAAGCAGACTCTGAGCCCGGGGACAGAGAAGACCTGGGTGCAAGGTCAGCGCCCACGGGCAGACGGTGCGGCAAATGCCGGGGCTTGGGAATGGAAAAGCCAGAGGCCGGGTTTCCACCTCAGTGAAATCATGCTTGTGGGGCTGAGACGTGGAAGTGGATGGGACAGCTCAGCGCAACGCTCAACTCTCAGCTCCTCGTCCCCTGGGCTCCCTTCCATATTCCCGTTAAATCACGACCGAACACTGAGACGGACAAGCTGGGAAGCCATGGCTACGCACCTCTCCCAGCTCCCCCTCCCTCGCGTGCAACCCGGGCCGTTGTCTGCACGGCTTCAGCATCTCTGTGGGTGACCTGGCTGCACCCTGGGGTGAGTCCCCTTACTGCCCCCTACACCGATGAGCCGCGTGACACAGCTTCCCCAGTAAGGGCAGGACCCCTCCGTCGCCCTCTGGAAAGCCCTTGGCTGGTTCCCGTCACCTGCCACAGGGTGTCAACTACAAAGGCAGATCTGAGGCCCCCTCCTCACCTCTCAGACTCCCCCAGGTGTCCGCCCCGGGCCCTCAGAGACTGAAATTCCGACAACACGGGTGACATGTGAAGCGGGTTTACCAGCCGCGCGTTGAGAGCTGCCCAGGAATTACCTTGTCAGATCCTCACAACCGCCCAGCAAGGGGCACTATACTTTTAGACCCCTTTTACAGTCCAAAGAAGGCAGGGTTCGAGAAGTCAAATTATGTGCCTAAGCCTACGGGGTTAGTAAATGGTGAAGGTGGGCGTGACCCCAGGTCGCCTGCCTGCAGGAGCCCACGTTCCTAACACGACACCCTTGCCCAGTTCCTGAGCCAAGCCCCCATCGTCAGTCGGCCTCAGCTCCAATACGACCTCTCTCCCCTAGCATCGTCTGTGGCCAAGCGGACATCCTCGCTGTCCTGTGTTCCCATCGTGGATCCCGAATACTTCATGGGACTTCACTCCCTACACAGCTTCTCCCTCCACTACCCTCTAAGCCCTTCGGGGACTACTCTTCTGTCATTGTGCCTGGACCAGTGTCAATCACGACCCAGGGACCAAATTACTTCATCTGTGATGAAGGAATATATGAGCCTGGAAACCCTCTGGGCTGGTGGGTTTTGAAGGACTCGTTTCCTTGCTCTCTCTTCCTTGTTTCTTTCTGATTTCCGTTGTACTTTTTCTCTGGATGAGGTAGTGGGGAAGTTAGTTGAGAGTTGACCCAAAGCAAAGGAAACAGCTCACTGCTGAGCTTAGGCAAGGCTTTGGGCTTTAAAAGAGAGAAATGCGGGGGCGCCTGGGTGGCACAGCGGTTAAGCATCTGCCTTCGGCTCAGGGCGTGATCCCAGCGTTATGGGATCGAGCCCCACATCAGGCTCTTCCGCTATGAGCCTGCTTCTTCCTCTCCCACTCCCCCTGCTTGTGTTCCCTCTCTTGCTGGCTGTCTCTATCTCTGTCGAATAAATAAATAAAATCTTTAAAAAAAAAGAGAGAGAGAAATGCGCATGCTTCCTTCATCAAGCAGGGAGACCGCAAAGGACAAGTAGATGGTGGTGTGGGAGCCAGACTGCCTGCTTTGAAGCCAGCTTGGCCACACTCACCAGCTGGGTGAGCTTGAGCAGGTTACCTAACCTCACCTGCCTCCTTATCTTGATGCATGAAATGAGGACAAGAGTATCTCCCCTATAAGGTTGTAGTGAAGACAAGGGGCACTGGTATATGAAACCATCTTAGAAATATCTCTAGCTTATTATTATTTTGAAATGGAAAGTATAGTCTCAACTCTCAAGAGCTGTAGAAAGTTTGATAGAGTTTCCCCCATTTTTCTTCGTTTTAAATAATGCAGAACAGTTTACAGCAAAACAGTCATTGATCCAGATGGGTGTAACTCATATAACAGGACAGTAAAGTAGGAATCCAGAAAGCTGGATTTTTCACCCCAGCTCTGTCTCTGACCAGCCTTGTGTCTTTGGGGTGAGTTTCTTCACCTCCCCTGGCTGCACTGTCTTCAACTATAAAATTGAGGTAACTAGAATGACTTTGACGCGTTTGGTTAGGATTGGCGAAAGATAGTTTGGTCAACTTTTCAGTGTTTAAGCCAACTGAGAAATGTGCATATGCTTTCATCAGCAAGGGCAGCAGGATCACTCAGTAGGGAAAGATTAGACTTTCCAACAAATGGTGTTGGCACAACTGGACACTGACATGCAAAGAATGAGGGTGGGCCCTTACCTCACACCATATACACAATTAACTCAAATGGATCAAGGAGTTAAACGTAAGAGCTGAAACCATTAAAATTTTAAAAGAAAGCATAGGTGTTCATCCTCATAACTTTAGATTAGGAACAGTTTCTTAGATATGATACCAAAAGCACAAGAAGACAAATTAAAAAAAAAAGATAAATTACATGTCAGAAGAATTTTGCTCTGGCATGTTTTAAAGACTCAACCAAGTAGTCATGTGTTCCAGTGTCTCTCTTTACTGGGTAATGTTCCACTGTATAGACAAACCATCACTGGTTATTCATTCACCCGTTGATAGAAATTTGGGTTTCCAGGCTTGGCTCTTATGAATAAAACTGCTATGAGTATTTGTGTAAAATTTAAAAAAAATAAGGGGGCACCTGGCTGGCTCAGTCCGTAGGACATGTGACTCTTGATCTCAGGGTCATGAGTTCAAGCCCCACATTGGGCAAAGAGCTTACTTAAAAAACAAACAAACAAACAAACAAACACCTGGCATATTATAAAGTTTATGAGAACATTTAAGATTTTTAAAATTATTTTCACCTTGTTCAGTAATAGTTGTGTGATGGGTGGAAGGAGGGTGAGGAAGGTAGGGGGACAGACAGGGAGAATAATACAAACCGATAGTTCAATAACCATTCGCTAGTACCTTGCTTAGCCCACAGAGCTCAGAAAGTGGCTGTTATTATTTCTGAGTTACAGATGACAAAATGTCAGTGAAGATAGTTATGTCAATGGTGTAAAAACACTTTTATAAGCTCAGGACAGTCCCTAATCCATGTCGGTCTAATTATTTACTTCCACAGAATTCTTTCTTACCCATTTATTCATGCATAAGTGGTACATAAAAATAGTATTGTAGTTATGAAGTTCAAACCATGCAAGTAAGCCCTTCCTCCCCACACTACTTCTGTCTTCATAGGCACCCCGAGAGTCAGGGTCAGCCAGCCCGCCATGCTCCAGGCATGTGTACGTATAAAATACATAAATTCACTGTGGTGTGTATCTAATCACAGTTTATCAGTATGAATATCAATTCATTCAATTTCTTCTTTTCACATAACAGTACTGTGTCTTGCAACTATTCCTCGGTGCACGTGGTTCTATCATTTTAAATACTCACTGTGAACCAGCAGTGAGACTCTAGGACAATCATTTCCAGCCTCCACTCACTATTAACCGCTGGGTCCGCTCACAAGGTGGATGTCATGATTACACGAGAGGATGGATACCTACATGCTTTATTTTAATTGAGGTAAAGTTCACATAACATAAAATTCATCCTATTAAAGTGTACAGTTCAGTGGCTTTTAGTGCATTCACAATGTTGCACAACTATTGGCACTCTCTAATTCCAGAACAATGTCATCACCCCAAAATGGAGACTTGTCCCCCCTAACACTTTCCATTCTTTTTCCCTCCTTCCCTGCAGCCCCAGGCAAAAACTACACTACTTTCTGTTTCTATGGCTGCCTATTATGAACATTTCATTTAAATGTAATCATACACCATATGGCCTTTTGTGTGTGGCTTCTTTGACACAAAGAACAATGTGTTCTAGATTGTTCTAGAATAATGTGTTCAAGCTTCAGCCACATTGTAGCATAACAAGACTTTATTCCTTTTTATATCAGAATAATATCCCATTGTATGGATATGTCACATGTGTTTATCCATTCCTCAATCAATGGACATGTTGGGTTGTTTCCACTTTGGGGCTACTAGAAATAATGCTGCTATGAACATTTGTGTGCAAGTTTTTGTTTGAGATCTTGTTTTTAAGACAAAAGACTTACTTCATTTCAGTTAGTTATTTACCCAGCACCTTTCATGTCCCAGAGATTACGTTCTGGGGTTAGAATCATCTGCAGGACAGGTAAGATGTACATTCTATTGGGGGAAAGAGACAATAAATGAGGAAGAAATAAATAAACAAGATAATTGGAAATGGTGACAAGTCTTATAAAATAGAAACAGGGTAATGATAGAGCAGGGCAACTGGTGGGGGGAAAAGAAGCAAGACTTTAGGCAGGATGTTCAGTGTACTGGTCAGTGTTCTCCAGAGAAGTGTGTGTCTGCATGCTTGCATGTGTCTGTGTGTGAGAGACAGAGAGATTTATTTTAAGGAATTGGCTCATACAATTATGGGAATTGGCAAGTCCAAAATCTGAAGGATGGGCCAGTAGGAAGAACTGTTGTTACAGTTCAAGTCCCAAGGTTGTTGGCTGACCACATCCCCTCTTGCTCTGGAGAGGGTAGTCTTTGTTGTAGTAAAATCTTCTACTGATTAGATGAGGCCCACCCACATGACATGGCAATCTCTTCAAAGTCCACCAACTTAAAGGCAAATCTAATCCACAAAATACAGCCTCAGCAAACACCCAGGATAATGTCTAAGCACATATCTGGGCACTGTGGCCCAGCCCAACTGACATATAAAATTAACTGTCACAATCAAGGGAGGTGTTCTTGAAGAGATGTCACTTCTGGCTGCGATATGAGAATGGGCAGGAGTCCTCCATGCACAAGTTCAAGAGAAGCAGAAGGAACAGCAAGAGTCAAGGCCTAGGGAGGCCAAGTGTATAAAGTTAGCTTGTAGTTGAGAGGAGAAAAGAGATGGTGTCAGAGAAGCAAGCAAGGCAGACGTGTAAGGGGATTCTTCCCAGAGCCGGAGGAAAGCCATTTCCTGCCTGCAGCCCCTTCTGCACACCCCACTGCATCACGTTACCCCCACAAAGCCGCATTCCCCTGGGGCAGGTCGGCTGGAAATACTTCTCCAGACAGCCACACAAAAAGAAATCATCAGGACTTTTGAAGGAAAACACAGGGAAAGGTAACATCTAGCATAAATATCATTTCTCTTGGTTCTTTCCTGTGCTTCCTGAAACAGACAAATTTGCTTCTAAATTGTCCTGCTGAGTCTGCCTTTATTACCCGCCTTAGGAAGGCTGCATCTGGGCCAGCTGGGAGGCAGGCTGCCTACAGCAATGCTCAGGCTCCTGGCTCAGACAGCACTCAGCCCGTGGAAGCTTGATTTCCCCACAGATCCCAACAGCGGCCCCAATGCCTCGATTGCTTCTGATCAAGGCAAACGGAAAAAAGCAAAGCAAGGACATCTGTTCTCTTTCTGTCACTTGAAGCCGGCAAAAACCTGCAGTCAATGTGGTGACTCAAAACCCACACAGAAGTAAATTCCAGCCACAGGAAGCCCCAGTGGCAAAAGCCCAAATTAAAACTTTGTTCTGTCCTCCATTAAGCAGGAAAACTGCAGGCTGGCTGTAGTCAGAATCGGAGGTTGACATGTCTCAGGTGCAGACGTCCATCAGAAGTGTTGACTGGTCCTGCATCCTGACTTCAGGGCCCTCAATCCTCTCCTGCCTCCTCTCCCTGTACATCTCACATCCAACTTGAGATCAGGCCTCGGGAGCCACTGTCACTCTCCCCAGCTCGTCATGTTCCCTCTCTTCTCTTCACCATCAGACAGTTGGTGCCTCCACCCGGAACATTCGCAACCCTCAGCGCCAACCCCACCAGCAGCCAGGAGCCAACTCCTATCCCTCCACCAGGCCTCAGCCTTGGGAATCCTTCCCTGTCCATCCTGTCTGAATGGCAGGATGGCACTTCCCTAAGCCCCATGATACCCCATTCTAAATACGAGTCCCAGGGTGTCGTAAACTTCCCGTTGTAACCCCAGCACACCGCGAGCTCTAAGAGGGTAGGATCCATAACCCCTGTTCATCCGGGGTCCCCAGGGCCTAGGGTGCACCTAGCAAAGAGCAGGTGCCACATTATCCTTTTTGAATGAATGAATGAATGAATGGCACAGTGATCGTCTCTGGGGATACAAGGGAAAAGGACAAGAAAGCCTGTGCCTTCCAGAAGCTTACGGACAAATGAGAGACAGCCATAAATAGGCAATGCCATCAGTGGGAACGGGGGTGGAAACGGAGGAGGTTATCTACTCTTTATCAGAGGCTCGTGACGCTTCTAGGAGGAGCCAGTGGCTGACCTGAGTGTTGAAGGATGAGTAGGAATGATCAAGTTGGGGGGAAGGCAGCCTAGGCTTTGGCATGAATCAGAGTCAGAGGCAGCACCAGCACTCTGGTGTTTGAGGGAAGCCAAACCTGCACAAACAGAGCCTCACGTATGTTAGATGATGAGGCTGGCCTGCTTGGTCTACAGAGGTCAGGGCTGCAAACACAGATCTGATGGCCACCCGCCTACACTGAAGGCTAAATCCAGGGGAGAAGGTGAGCGCCTCCACCCCCACACGCAGTAGGAAGGACAGACTCAGAGAAATATCCACATTTAGCTACAGGGCAGAATGGGGAAAGAGGAGGAGAGACAGGTGAAGGAGAGACGGAAGGGCCAATCAGAGGCGAAGAGCCCGACAAGGGGAGGGCCCTGACTCAGAAGCCGAGGGTGAAGGAATTTGCAGGAAGAAGTTTGCGTGGTTAAATCACCAGCGTGTGGCAGAGAGGCCATGACCTCCCTGGGTGCCAGTAAATTGCAGGGAGGGGGCGGCCAGAAGTCAGCCTATGAGACCCAAACATGTAGGAGGAGATGGGAGATGAGAAGCCTGGACCAGAGAGAAGTCAGCCCTCATCGAAGCAGTTGGTGAGTGAGGTGAAGAAGAAAGGTGCGGGGCCATGCCCACAGGCGAGGGACAATGTGACCCAGGCCCCGAGGTAACAGGCATGCAAGGGGTGTGGACATATAGGATTTCTAGTAGGGTGATAGAAACTGAGACGGTTTGCACCTCAAGCCGGGGATACTACCCTCCCTGAGCTACAGTCTTCTCATTTGCCAAATGCAGAAGATGCCTTTCCAACTCGCGGGGGGCTCAGGGATGTGAAAACGCTCCATGATCCTTGAAGCAAACCCCCCACACACAGCCACCCCCGCCGTGACTAAGTGAAATTCTAGTCTGGGAAGCTCAAATATTTCTGGAGAAAATCTAACATTTTCAATTCACTCAAGGAGATGAGGATTTCCTAAAGGTAGACAGACCATCTTGATTTATTTTAAGTCATTAGAGGAGTCCAGGTGAGTGTTCATCAGTGACCTCCTTTGTCTCCAAATTTAAGTGCTGGTAGCACCAGGCTGCTTCCCATGGGTCAGACCTGGTGAGATTGGCATTTTTGCAAATCAACACAGGTGGAATGGAAGCAATTTCATAGGGTTCTACCCCTACTGGCCCCCTTTCCAGCCCAGGCCTTTCTTGCCCCAAAGCTCACCCATGCTATGCCCCCAATTTCCATGCCTGCTTCTCAGCAGCACTCCACCCCTCCCCATGCAGCCCTGCTGACTCCCGCTCATTCCTCAGAGCACAGCTCAGGCAGCACTCCCCCAGGAATAGTTCCTCGAGCACTGTGTTGCTTATCCACAGCTACGGAGCAGTATCGCCACGACATTAGTGGCTTAAACCACGCACACGTGTTACCTTCTGGCTCCTGTGGGTCAGGAGCCCAGGCGTGGTTTGGCTGGGTTTGCACCAAGCCGCCACAGAAGTATCAACAGGCCTGAGTCCTCATCCCAAAACTAACCAGGGAAGAATCTATGCTTCCAGGCTCATGTGATTGTTGGCAGAATCTATGTCCTTGCAGACTGTTGGGCCCAAAGCCTCAGTTTCTCTCTGGCTCCTGGCTCCAGGCTTCCCTCAACTCCTTATTACATGGGTCTCTCTCTAGGGCAGTTCACACGGCCACTTGCTTCATCAAACCCTGCAAGGGAAAGTCTGATAGCAAGACGGACATGACACTCTCATGTAATGTGATCAAGTGGCTATTTTGATTGGACAGCAGGAACTCACAGGTCCTATTGGTGGAGATGATGACACAAGGACCAGAGTGCCAGGTCTGGGTGTAACTGGGGACCACCCTAGAGTTTATCTACCACAGCCAACAAGACTGAATTATGGGTCCTTCTCTGCGCGCCCATTGCCTGAGGCATGACTCCACTTTTATCTTTGTCACATAAACACAGTGATCTTATATTTATGTGTCTTTCTCCCCCAATACTTTGTGTGCTTTTAGCTGGAAGGCATTTTGTCCAACTTAGTACATCACCCTGTCCAGCACAATGCCTAGCACATAGCAGACACTCGGTATGCACTTGACAAACTCATTAATTACCAGCGTTGTTGCTGAAATGACAAGTCACTGGACAACCCACACCAAAAGTCTATTACAGGCTGCATCAACTCTCAGGAAGGCCTGGATATGCTAAACCCAATTATTACATTCCACAGCTAAAATACAAAATTAAAATTGGATGGATGAAATAATTAAAGGGATTTTCAGTGCACTAATGAGCACAGATAGTAAACGAGATTGCATGAGGCCACATCGAAGCTGAATTCTGGTACGCACTTGGGGTGTGCATTCCTGTTTCAGATTCAAATGACCCAGCAATGAGCCACTCTCCAGATGGGAGTTTTGGAGCTGGTACTTCTAGATCTTCAGCACTGAAACAGAGAAAGAGCAAACACATGAATAAGAGGGTATAGAAAGGGAGAGAGAGGGAAAGAGGACAAGAACAAGGGAGAGAAATACAAAAAATATTAAAATTAAGATGTTCTGTGTGCAGAAGCCAAAGGTGCTCCACTGAAATGGATGGAGCTTATGGAGGAAAGGGGGTGGCAGAGGGTTAAACCCAGCCTGTAAAGCAAAATGACTAAGCCAGGGGGGAATTTGCATTCAGTCTTTGCCTGGGATCCAGGCAGCCCAGCCCTACAATATTGAAAACTTCTTGTTCATGGAACACCTATAATAAGGCAGGCCCAGTGCTGGGTTCTATATGGTGGTACCAAGACACAGCTGGTCCCTGCACTCATAGGGAGCACATGGCATCTCTGGGGAGCACTGATCAAACATCCACAAATAAGTGACTGCAATCATTTCAATTTGGGATTTTTATCCAATAAATGGATCGGATGATAATGATAAATGTTGTTCTCTCTAATCACGAGTTTTACTGTCTCAGCTAGTTATTTAACCTTTGCGACCATCAAGACTTTCAACTATAAAGGGTGGTTACCATTCCCTACCTGCCAAATTAGCATAAAGATTAAATCAGATTAAATGAAAATATAACGAGGAGCTGCCTTTGCTATTATTGTCCGATTTAATTGTGCAATTGCATTTCAGGCTCAAGTGCCGAGCATCACCCTGGAGTAAGAGCAGGTGTTCAGCTTCCAGGGCTCAGGCTCCGAGGCGGGGCATTTCGAGGGGCCAGGCAGCACTGCTGTTTAGATGCAGACACATGTTCCCATGAAGAAAACCATCCTCTGTTTCATTTTACAAGCCCAGGGGGTTATTAAAATTAAATAGTTCCCTTGCTAATAGTCAACCATAGCATCTCTACTCCCCAGCCATTCAAGTTAAAATTAGAAACAATATTATTGTTTTAGATTCCCAAATGGATACATGGATAAATCAACAGAACAATATGTCTACATGACATTGTTCAAAAAAAAAAAAAAAAATATATATATATATACACACACACACACAAACATACGTACACCTGGCCTCTAATAATAATGCACCATTGTGATCTTGGGAAAATCACTTTCCCTTACTAGATCAAAGTTCATTCCCTTTAATTGAGTAGATTAGAATCCATGCTTGGATAGTTTCCTTGCTGTGAGAGATGGCTGCTAGGACTGCCCCCCTTCTGGAAGGGGAAGAGCTGGTACAGCAAGAATCACTACTGATGTCTACCATATGTGTCTGGCTCTTTGCTTGTGGACACATGTGGGACACGTGGGATTGTTCTCCCCACCCTGATGAAGTTAGTATGTCCATGTGACCTGCTTTGGCCATGAGATGTGAGCCGAAGTGACATAAGTCACTTCTAGTCATGAGGTGGAAGGACTTGCACACAATTTGTCCCAATCTCTTTTTCCCTCTGACCTGACAATTGCAGTATTTGAGGTGGTGGTGGCTGTCCCATCAGCTGGCCCCTGAGTGACCACAGCGAGCAGAGCCCTCCCTGGAGATATGCATTAGGGAGTTGCTGTCACTGCAGCATGACTCGGCCCATCCTGACTGATCTGACGAGCAATAACGAGGGAGGAAAGGACAACCTGATTCCAAAGCAAAGGACTCTGGTCAGAGGAGGAGCTAACAAAATCCCGATCTGGAACTGGCTTTGAGCTGAATGCATGGCCCTGCTCCTGGAGCAGCTCACCTGATTATTACAAGGGTCTGTGGACTATCTCTAGAGCACATGTAGACCCTTATTCTTCAGGAACTTCCAGACCTGGAATATTCGGTGGTGTGGCTGGTGTTGTGGTTAGATCTGGGAAGGTTTGGTTAATCATCAGAGACAGGGGCCGACAGTGCCTTCCCCATGGGGATCTCTAATACCGGCCAGCTTGTGTGCTGCTGGCCACACCAGGGGAAGGAATAAAGCTGACCTACACAGTCCCTTTAACTGCGTAAGGCTTTAGGGGGATACCAAGGCCGTCTGGATGGGGGCCTGCTATACTTTCCTAGTTCTGGCAGTGTATGAACCCAAGTGTTTTCCCAGCTGTGCTTGGCAAAGACAACCCAACAAAAGAGGCACTTCTGGAGATCTCTCTAAATAACAATCCCAGGCAGAGGGTGACTTTGCAGGAGAGGAGAGAGTGAGTGTGAGCGAGGTATTCATCTTACCTTGCAGAAGGCCGGGCGCCATGAGCCTAGGGGGAACGGGCTTAATAAATGGCAGCAGGTGGAATGTAGGTTAGCTCCAGACGGAGAGCGTGTCAGCTCGGGTTACGAAACACAGAAGTGACGGATGAGGTTGCGTCGTCGGCTCCCCTTGAAGACCCCGGGGAGGAGATGGAAAGTCTTTCTTAAGGTCAGAAGTTGAGGAACAAGTCCAGACTTAGCTGAATGGGGGCTCCGTTGTGGGTCGCAGGGACCTGGGCAGAAGCAACAATGAACTGTTCTCCTCTTTCCTATCCAGGTTCTCAGCCAACGGAGAAATCAGATGAAGGGTAAGGCAGTTGGAGGCCAAAATATCAGCTGAGGGTAAGGGCCAAATGCACCTGTTAAGTGAACTGTAGAGAGAGGCCGGCTTGTCTCTTGGTGCGGGTCAGTGGTGGCCCAGAGCAGCCTTCCCGCCTCACATGGGCCCAGAGCCCCGCAAGAGCCCTCAGCCTCATGTCTCTGCATGCAAGGAGAAGGAGGAGGAGCTGAGCTGACCAGGCGCCATGTAACATTGCCAGTCCTGAAGTCAGAGAGGCCTCTGCTGTGCCTGGGAAGGGTGGGGAGAGAAGCAAAGGCATCACCTCCAGGGACCCCCACCATGGAAGGGGGCCTCTATGGCTCATAGACCAAAGACCTGCCATCCCCCATCAGAACTCAGGCCCCTGTGGACTGGGCACGCACTCAAATGCACAAGGATGTGGTCTGAGCCACCTATCCCGGGCCATCAGCTGTGGGACTCTGGGCAGGTCACCTGGGTGCTCTGAGTCCCGGTTTCCTTGTGCCAAAGCAAGAAACCATCCAATCAGAGCCACCCTGCTGACAAATTTCTGAAGGTCGCCCGAGAGTCATACAAGTAAGTACAAGACGGAAAAGAAATATTTGAAGTTTGGGCTGCAGGTGAGCGTGCCCAGAGAAGGGATGTCATTAATCCTGCACGTGATCATATCATCCTCTGCGCTCTGGGCCAGGGCTGAGGTGACCCTGCCTGCATTCCTTGTGGTCGTGTCCCCGTTTGGGGCTTGGAAAATTCTTTTCAGTCCTTTTTATTTATGTCCCTTTCTATTTGTGCCAAGATGGCTCAAGCTTTCAACTCAGACCCAGGGCTCTGGAGAGCGCCTCATCCATGTGCCTGTGGGAAAGGCCCCGGGGCTGGGGCACTGGAGAGAAGGGACTGGCCTGCTTGGGACTGACCTACACACTGCAGTCCGGGAAGTTTTGAAAACACATTTAAATACTTTTCACAAGGGGCGAGTTTCCATTTTAAGTTAATACATCCCCCCAAGGAAGGAAATGTAGCAGAGCAAACAAACAGCGCCAGCGGAAACTTTTTGTTCCAGAATTCTTTCCCCCAAACTTAGTGCGAATGCAGCAGAAAGGGGAGAAAAAAAATGTTTTCAAGGGATATATTATTGCTCCGGGGAGGGGAAGAGTCTATACACTTAACGCTTTCTGGAACCATCCCTTGATGTTCGAAATTCTGTAGATCCCCCCAAACCAGTGGATGTCCACTTACTGTGCGTGTAACACGGGGGGGGGGGCAGGGGGGGCACAGAAATGGATAAAGACAGAGACTAGTCAACAATAACTGTGAGGTTAACAACCTGGCAGAACAAGTCAACCAGTCGTAAAAATCTACGCAGACCCACGAGAGGCGATGCCCTCACCCTGGGGCTCAGCCATGACACAGAACAAGCCCCGCTCTCACCAGGCTCACGTTCTTGTGCAATGAAACGGACCATCAATAGTTAGGCACAGCATGTCAGGGACTCATCGGTGCTACTGGAAAAATAAAACAGGCGCCTCTGACTGACAGTGTCTGGGGCCGAGGGGATCGTGGGCGAAAGGTCAAGAAGGGGCGTTTAGCTGAGTTCTGAATAGCTGAAAAGGAACCAACACCAACTCTCACAGGGAAGAAACTTCCAACCTATAGGGAGAGAAGCTGCCAGGGTCCTGAGGTGGGAAAGCGTTTGGTGTGTTGGAGGGCCCGAAGCAAGGCCTTCGGGTTGGAGCAGAGTGACGAGGGAGAGCGTCAAAGGAGGTGAAGTCAAGGCGGAATTTTATTGCCCCAAGGACTGGATTAGGGCAGTAAGATCCATTCTAGACCCTGGGGCTGAGCCTGCCTGAGTGAGCACTGACCTGGGAACTGCATGCAATTGGGTCTCCAGGAGGAAGAGGGGGTGCCTACCACTGATAAGCATGGGGCAAGGCAGGAGCAGACGAGAAGTCTTAGGCCAGCAGTTGTCTACTCTGTCTGCACGCTGGAATCCCCAGGAAGCACTTAGAATACTGATCCCCTGCTCCCACCCTCGGAGAGACTGACCCAGCCGGTCAAGGGCACAGTCTGGAGGTCTGTCCACTCTCCTTATGATTCTGGGGTGCAGCCAGCATCGGGAACTTGCATTAGACAACACAGAGGAGGGGAAGAGTTTGGAGAAAACCATTTCCTAGTAATAAAAGATCTCTCAAAGCCCAGGGCTTGCGCTTCCCGCTACGGACTAGATGCTCCCTGAGAACCCATGTGCCGGACTCTAAAATACTTCCCATTTCTGTGACTAGTATTAGACAACCTGCCCTCGTCCCTGGGAGGCTGAGCGAGCGTGGAGCCACTGGCAGAACGGGGATCGAAAGGCCCCCATCCTTCTGTTCTGCTGCGTGACTCCTGCATCGTCCAAGGCCACCCACCGGACATTGAAACACTGGCCTCCAAACCCCTGTGTGCCGGTCTGACACACTAAGGTCCAAGGCTTTATAACTCGTTCCGATAAGGAGCTTTGAGACAGGTGGTTGTACGTTTGCGGGGCTCTGCATTGTCCCACACACACGACTCCCCACCTCCTGTCTTCAGCTTTCAGTTCCTGCCGGGGCTCGTTTGTTTACACGCCCACCTTCCTCTTGCTGTTGCGAACCACTCTGAGAGCAGACGCTGTCTGCCTCGTCTAGGTTCTTTACTTTTCTCGAGGTAACGCGTTGCAAGCTATGGGGGCCATGACATCCACCCGGTAGGAGAAGCAGGACACATTGTCCCCCTCCGGCGATCTTAGAGCTAGTCTAAGCAACCTCAGGACCTGGTCTACTATCTCATCTGACAAGTCAGGAAACCAGGGCCCAGAGATGCTACTAACTAGCTGCTGATTCACATGGCTTTGTCATGTGCATGTTCACATATGTTTCCTGAGTGATTGTCCAGCGCCCCCTCCCCTTGGTGAGACGGGCTCTTCTCATTACCTGCATATGTACGTAAGGAAAGCTGAGGAACGAAGAGGCCAATGCTCTTGCGTGGTGGCTCAGGGAGAAAGGGAGTCAGAGCACAACCCAGACAGTCTGACGAAAGTGCTGGTTTTCCCACTCCCCAAGGCCCCCCGTGCTGTGACCGCGACCCCAAAGGGAAGCTCATCGTTCTCAAAGTCACACTGTTTCTGCTTCTTGAGGCCAGATCTCTCCTTCACAACACAAACCAGTTCTTTGGTTTCTATAAATCGGGTTAATCTTTCATGGCACGACAGGGTCCTGAGGAGATTTCAAGGGAATATTTGGAATTTAAAACAAGGAAGCAGGGGCTCCTGGCTGGCTCAGTCAGTAGAGCAGGTGACTCTTGAATTCAGGGTCATGAGTTCAAGCCCCATGTTGGGTTCAGAGCTTACAAAAGAAGGGGGGGGGAAGAGAAAAAGAAAGAAAGAAAGAAAGAAAGAAAGAAAGAAAGAAAGG
>NC_048226.1:96888496-97025311 GCF_002007445.2 Ailuropoda melanoleuca | reverse complement strand
GAGGGAGGGAGGGGGAGGAAGAGAAAGAAAAAGGAACAAGTAAAACCAGCAAGTCGAACTCACAGGAACAGAGTAGAAAAGTCGCTGCCAGGGTCTGGAGGATGGAGGAAACAGGGAAAGGTTGGTGAAAAGGCACGAAATTTCATGAATGAGATGAATGAGGTCTGAGGATCTGAGTCACGTGGTCACTGAGTTGACCACACAGTATCCTATGACTGAAATTCTCTAAGAAAGCAGAACTTCAATGTTCTTACCAGGCACACCCAGGTGGCTCAGTTGGTTAAGCGTCTGCCTTTGGCTCAGGTCATGAACCCAGAGTCCTGGGATCAAGTCCTGCATTGGGCTCCTTACTCAGCGGGGAGCCTGCTTCTCCTTCTGCTTGTGCTCCCTTCTCCCTCTCTCTCTCTCTGACAAATAAATAAATAAAATCTTAATAAATAAATAAATACATAAATATTCTCACCAAGATGAATCAATTAAATTTTAAGAAGTAAGATAATGGGTGTGGCCGTTAACCAGACGGGGGATCCCTTCCCCATGTATGCGTGGATCTGATCCCTTCCCCGTGTATGCGTGGATCCAGTCATCACGCTGGCCCCTTGCAGTGTCTTTGTCACTTATACCTCAGTAAAGCTGGAAACAGGAGGCCAAGCAAGAATTAGCCTCAGGGAAAGAAATGGAGACCACTCCTGCCAGTGGCACTTTGCCTTCATGCCAGCTCCCGAGATGTCTGCGGGGCAGAGCTCGTCAGCCAGGGCTGCGGATGTGCGTGCCTGGCATGGAGCATAATTTATTTCACTTCGGTTCCATGTATCCTGCAAATTGAGGCTTCCTTTATGTACTATATTCTGCATCTTAAAAAATACACAAGACGATGATGTGTTTTGTGAACTTTTTTTCATCAGGCTAATGTTGAGAAAACCAATCTGACTCCCTGCCCCTATCCCCCACAGCCGTGAAATCACAAATCAGCCACAATAATGGTGTTCTTCTTAAGGATTCACCCGAGCATTCCAGCCAGCCTGCCGTACCAATAATGAAATTTGCATTGTGCTTACAGGGCTGTTTTATTGATATAAATGGACTTCTGTACCCAAGTGAGTGAGCAGTGGATTCCTCTGTTTTGGTGCACGTGGGGCCTTTTGTTTGATCCTGGGTCCCTGATGGCGGATGTTATGGCGACAGCATGCGTGGTCAAATATTCAGATGTCTTAGAAAACAGGAAGCTCACAATATGGCTGCCTTCCTGTACTGTAGGGCCTAAAATTGCGTGTGCTGCTGCCTTGACATCTTTGAATCTCCCAGGATCCCAAAGGTTTCACCGTGAGTTCCCCTGCTCTCCCCAGATGTCCCTCCAGCCATCAGGAGAGGCTCCCCACACAGCTCGTTCCCCTCCTCAACTGGACCAGCCAGCTGTGCCCCATTCAGGTGGCCCTTCCCTGCCATCCGAGGAGGAAGTCCATCACATCCTTCCAACAAGTCAATCACATCCTTCCACAGGAAGTGCCACCCACTTGTCACCAGCCCGCATGGTGTCTCCCACAGCCCCTTCTGGCTCACTTTCTACCCAAGGACAACCTCTGTACGACCCTGCATGGAGTGAGGTGTCCTGCCCCGGGCTCTGAGTGTATGTAACTAATAAAATACTGTCAGTCTCATCTGTCCAGTGTCCCTGCACTTGGCCACTGTGTACTTTTAGGGCAGGGGAGCCCTCTCTCACCAATGGGGTGAATAGAAGGCAATCAAACCTTCCCTTTCCCAAAACCCCCCACAAATCCAATTTAGTTGCACTAATGGGTGGAGAACAAGAGGTGTAGCCCTTCTGCTCTGCACTCCTCTGGTCCAAATGCTCCTAGAGCCCAGTCCAGGCCTAAGGACCACATACTTATGGAAAGCAATCCGCAAATGGGAGCCTGCTCAGAACACTCTCCTCTGCTTAGCTGGATGAGACAGGGCCAGGGGGTCAGACTCGGACTGGACTCCTTTGCTCAGTTGGGAGTTGGGAGGGAAGGAGCAAGACTTTAGGGCATGAAACTAAGAGGGAGCTGTAGTCAACGCTGCCCATACTCCGCCCAGCCCCCCACCCCCCCGTACCATCCCTTGGCTTCTCCATGCTTCTCTCCAAAAGACTCCCTCTGAAACTTTATTCACAAGATTGTCCTTGTGCTATTAGAGTGGCTGTATCTGAGCAAACTGTAAGGCAGAAGTTTATGACCTCAGGGCCTTCCAGGAGCAATGACCTGGTTCGAGGATACTAAAGGTCCCCTGAGCAAGGTGGGACAAGATCTGCGTGATGTCATTTACACTCCAGGACTCAGCTCAGGTCAGCGTTTCCCTGAAGATCTACTGCTGTTTGGCTTCTCCCCACCTCTGCCCTGCTTACCCAGCTTCTGGGCAGGCTCTCCTGAAAGCACATCCTTCGTAAACTGCTCTCCCCCACCCCCCATCATCTCAGAGAGTCTAGAGGACCTGAACAAATCAGCATCCAAGGGCCATGCTCAATCAGGTGAAGAAATAATGCATCAGAACCTGAAGATAGGTGGACCGAGGCAGAAATCAGGCACCATATGCCAAACGAGAAGAAGGGACGCCAGACCAGCAACATGGGTTTGGTACAAAGGATTTGCAGCCTGGGGACCTAATGTACCATCACAGAGAATCTGTACAGGGCCACCAGGACCCTGTGGTTGGAAGCAGGCTGATGGACAAGAGCCACCAAGACTGAGAACGTGATCATCTTCATTCATTCAAGTGTATTTCCTGGGAATCTAAGCTGATTTCCTTAGAAAAGAAAAGAAGCAAGAAAACTGACTTCTAATACCTAAATAACATCCATCAGGAAGAAATTAAAAATGTTCTCTGGGATTCCATATGGATAATATGGATCAATATACGGAACAAATAAGATCATATGGATAATATGGATCAATATACGGAACAAATAAGTGCGTAGGTGAGGACCGGTTCAGGGTTGGTTTAAGGAAGATGATTCTAAGAGTCATAACCATTCAAACATGGCATGGCCCTCTCAGGAGTTAGCGAACAGTTTAGTCACTGGAAGTGGACCAGAGTTTGTAGTGATGTTATTCAGGGCATGGAAGCATGTCTTAGAGAGGATGTGCATTCCAACCAATAAATCATCGTTTCTTCCTCTCCTTCCGGCCCCACAAAGTACTTGAGAAAATAGACCAACGCTTCCAGTTCCAGCTCTATTTATTTCCCTTGGGGTTTCTTCAACTCTTACAAAAAATTCAATAGGAAAAAAAAGTCCCCAAAATAAAGAATGCCCTAAAGCAGTGGATACAACTATTTCAGATACTTTTATTTATTTCCTTATTTTTATTATGTTATGTTAGTCACCATATAGTACTTCATTAGTTTTTGATGGAGGTTCCATGACTCATCGTTTGCAGATAACAGCCAGTGCTCATTGCAATACATGCCCTCCTTAATACCCATCACCGGGCTAACCCATGCCCCACCCCCTCCCCTCTGAAACCCTCAGTTTGCTTCCCAGAGTCCAATAATTGAATAATCAAGGTAGGGCAACTAATTTATTATTTTGCTTATACAGATCATTTTTAAAAATTACATCCATTTAAAAGAAGTGCGTAGGTTGGTACCGTTACACTGACAGATTTGCCATGAACAGGTGAAGATTTAATGACATACTCATCTTGGTCCACAGACCAGTATCTGGGAACACTTGCTCCAAAAAATATGTCCATTAAAGCCTCACCATCTTGCTGATTCTGGCTTTCATGATTTAGAGGATATATTAGGTAATTCAAGGAGGTCTTTTCCAAACTTTCGTAACTGAATTCAACATCCCAGCAATGTTGGGATCAATCTCAATCTCAATTGGGATCAATATCAATCAATATCAGTCAATATCAAGACTGTTAGAACTGCATTTTGTTTCATGCCATACCTCACAAATCGTTTGTGCGTTGAGTTTATAAGGCACTTTCACACCCATTATTTCGGTGGGTGCCCATAGTCATTCCATGTTGGTATGTAGCACGGTGTCATTCTTGCATGTTGACGTGTGCCTGGGGCTCAGGTTAGGTGTGAGCTAAGCACAGTCATGCCCCTGTGAGGAGGGGAGCAACCCTTCTCTTATCTAGCTACCTCTGCTGAGTGTGTGGGGTGCACTCACTCTTGAGAAATGGTATCATACTGTGAACATGGAACTGCCTGAGTGGAGGGTGAGGCCAGGGAGGGAGAGCAGGCCAGGGAGGGAGTGCACCCAGTATTCTAGACAAAGGAAGAGGGAGTAGTCAGGCAAGGCTTCCCAGAGGAGGGTCAGGTCAGGGAAGGGAAAGAGCAAGTATTCTGGCAGCAGGGGAAGCCAATGGAAAGGCCTACAACCAGAGAGCCCAAGTAAGGTTGCTCCTGGGCCAGACCGTCTTCCCTCCTTTCTTCACTTAGCTCATCTTGCCTGCTGCCAGTGAGAGCGCTGCTTTGTTAGGGGAGGAGCTCTCTGCCCCTAAATTCCACTAACAATTTAGTAGTCCTGCTCCCCATCAGTCTCTTGCAACACTAACCCCTCCTTATCCTTTGCTTAGTTCTATTGGAATGAAGTCTTTATCTGGGTCTCTTCCCCAACTCAAGCGTATGTTAGTTCTTGATCATCTGTGTATGCCCAAGGCCAAGCATTGTAGGGGCTAATGATAAAGAAAGGCGTGTATTCCAAACAGTTTGAGTGGTTCGTGATTATAAGGAGGCCCCAATGCAGTGTTTGCAGCAGGATCTAGTCAGCTTTGCAGTTCAGAGCAGCAGGACGGAGGAGGGTAGACTGGCCAGGCACGGGAGGGGGCAAGCTTCAGCAGTGAGCCAGATGCCCATTACTGAGACCTCAAACTGGACCCTGGCAATGTGGAGTATGGTCAGTGGGGAAGAGTGAAGAGCTACGGAGGGAATAGACTTGGCAGAACTCATTAGTTTGCTGGATGCCACAGGTCCGGTGGGAGTGGAGGAATCTGGACGTGATTACTGCTTGACCACCAGGCAGGTCAGGGATGCTGTCCAGGAGGACGGGACCCAGGAAGATGAGGAGATAGGAGGATGTATTAGTTTTCTGGGGCTGCTGTAACACATTGCCACAAACTAAGTGGCCTGAAACAAGAGAAGGTTATTCTCTCATAATTCTGGAAGTCAGAAGTGTGAAAGCAAGTTGTCAGCAGGTTGGTTCTTCCCAAAGGTTCTGAGGGAGTGTATGAGTCAGGGTTCTCCAGAGACACAAGAAACAGGAACTGGCCTACATGCTTATGGAGGTTGATAAGTCCACAACCTCGCACCCACAAGCTGGAGACCCAGGGAACCAGAGCTGTAGTTCAACTGGAGACCAAAGCGGAGCAAAGTCTCAGTCTAAGCACAGAACAAAACCAATGTCCCAGCTCAGCATTCAGGCTGAAGGAGCGAATTCTCCATCCGTCTTTCTTTTATTCTACCCAGACCCCTAATTTGATGATGCCCACACACAGTAGGGAGGGCAATCTGCTTTACTGAGCCCATTGGTTCAAATGCTAATCTCTTCCAGGAACGATTTCCATTTCTCGTCCAGAAACACACCAAGAAATAATGTTTAATCAGATAAGTGGAAAGCCCATAGTCCAGGAAAGTTGACCAATAAAATTAATCATCACGGGAAGAATCTGTGTCATGTCTCTCTCCTGGTTTCTGGTGACTCCTAGAATCCTTGGCCTTCCTTGATTTGTAGACACTCCAATCTCTGCCTCTATCTCCCTATTGCCTTCTTTCTGCTGTGTCTCTGTGTACCAAATCTCTTTCTGCCTTTCTTTTATAAGGACACAAGTCATTGGATTTAGGACCCACCCTAAACCCAAGATGATCTCTTCTTGCGATCCCTAACTTAACTATGTCTGCAAAGGCTCTTTTTCCAAATGAGGTCACAGCCACAGTTACTGGGGGCTTAGGATTTGGACTTTTCAGGGGGCTACTGTTCAACTCATTACATAGGAGAATGGAAATGTTGGCTCTCCCAGGCCTGCTTTATCCTAAAGGCAGGAGATAAAGAGTCAATTTTCTGGACATCATTCAAGATAGGTTGAAACAAGGAGGATGGTGGGAACTAGAACAGTCATCCGCAGGCTACAGACAAAATCCTGTGGGCAGCCACAGACAAGACCAGCTGCAGAATTATGCCTAAGAGGTTAGTTAAGACATTTAATCTTCAATGTTTCTTGCTCAGTCATAAATTTAGTCACGTCGCCAATACTTTTGAATCCTCGTTGATATCCAAAATAAATCTGGCATGGAACTATATGCCAACCAAGCTGTTGGAACAGTGTTCAGTCTTAGAATTTTGAAGCTAGAAAGGAAAATATTGGCTCAATAATGAGGTGCATTCATCTTTTTCAGCCGTTTACATCTGAAAGAATGATTTGCTGAGTAGTTGAGCATGTGGGGTGCTCTGTAAGGCTGGAAAATGCAAAGGTGACTTTGATGATCACTGTTGAGTGGTCTTCTCAAACTCAGAACTCCCCTAGGAGCACAGTAGCCCCCAGTTGAGAACTATTACTGTGGTACTATGGGGGGTGGCTGGACAGATTTCATAAGCAAGACAGTTCTGGGGCTAACCATGCAAAAGAGCATTTGAACAAGGTCCTGGAGGCCTCAGGCTGTGCAGAGCAGGGGGAGGGGGGCGGAGGGGAGATTGTGGAGGTCCTGAGGGTCCTGGGAAGAGTCTGGAAGGGACTCGGGGGAATGGTAAGGGGGGCAGGATATATACCAACTCATTCAGAACTCTTTGCTATTTTAATAAAGATCAAGAGCATACCAGCGTCCTAATATGAAAAATCCAGAGTGGGGGCTCAAATCGGGCCCCTTTGCTTGTAAATCCAGCACCTTTTCCTATAAGAATGCAGAGCGAGTACCAGTGTGGCCACCAAACAGTGGCTGTAGATACGGGGTTAAGCTGACACAGTGGACATCCTTGGCGACAGATGGAGTTAAACAAATTAGAGCCCTGCCCTGCTTAAAATACAAAGATCTGCACTGAGCCTCTGCTTTTCCTTTTCATATCCCTAAACCACTTGATTTAAATACCCAGCTTCTGCCTTAACTCACCAGAATAATTGACATCTCAATGTCTTCTTCTCTTTGTCACCCGTTACTAAATATACATTCTCTTCAGCAAAGTTTTCAGATTGACTGCTCCTGACAGACAACACAGATTTCAACATTTACACAGAAGTTGTCTGTCAAAAAAAAAAAAAAAAAAAAAAAAAAGGAAGAGGAAAAGAAACAGAAAAAATATGTCCTATTTTAGGATGCCTCTTTGCTTAAAACGCAGGAGAGAGAGGAGGGAGAAATCTCTCCCCGTGCATAATAGCACTTTATGCCAGGATACACAGTCTTGCTGAAGAGGTTGCTAAGCAACCTCCTGGCGGCATGTCAAGGGTCAGAGGGAGATGGGAGGTAAAAAGGTACCAAGGCGTGGGCACTGCAGGACATGCAGAGACCCAACCCACTCGGGACACCCACTCCCTCCCCTCCCAGCTAGAACAACTGAGGGGAGGGTGTGAGTTTGCTTCTCAGTGGCCTTGAAGCCCAGAAGGGAGAGTCCACACCCAAAGCACAGCTTTGTGGTTGGCATTTTGTCTGCCGTCTCTTGTGCAGTAGACGAGCCCAAGGTTGGGAGTCAAGCAAAGCTTGGTTTCTCCATCTGTAAAGTGGTGATTATAACTGTAGCTACATCACGGGACAGCAGCGGCGAGGCTATTACTGTATTTTCCAGCTGCCTGTACTTGCTCCCCTGACAGCATTCACCACGTTACATTGACATTTTCTGTTCTTTGTCTGCCTGTTCCCAGTGGGACTGTGTGCTCCAAGTGCAGGGACCACATCCTCGTTGTGCATCGTTGTCCTGTGACTAGCACATAGCCTGGAATACAACAAGGCCTTGTTAAATAACTTGATTTTACCTGATCTGAATCCTCGAGGTCTTGTAAGACCACCTATGCTCTGGTTTCTCTCACATTCCTCCTCACCGATTGTCCTTGCACCTTCAACCCACCGTCCAACCACCAGTTGACCTTCTTCGTTTTATCAACACGTCTCCCTACCCTTTGAATGAACCACGATCTTAGAACTATGGTTCCCTCCTCCCCCACTAACTGCTGGCTAACTCCTCCTTATCCTCCAAAACCCAGCTCAAGCATGGTCTCCTCCATGAAGGTCCTGTGTGAGTTTACTTCAGCATCTAGTTTGCAGGCAGAGAGGAAGACAATAAAGAGTGGAGGAGACTATGGCACACTGAAGCCAATTCTGGTATATATATATATATATATATATATATATATATATATATATGTATACAGATAGATTGATGGAGAGAGAGAGAGAGAGAGAGCGCTGTCCTCTCATGACCTCTGCTAGTCCACGTCTTGGGGTAGTTAATCTTTGGCTTCTTAAAGGTCACACAGAGAGTAAATGGCAGGCAGATCTTACATAAAACCCAATTCTATCTGATCCCAAATTTCCTACACATCTCACTAAATTATAAACTTCCTATCACATGTAACACAAGTCATTCATTCATTAATTCTAATAATCAATAATAACCTATTAAGCACATACTTTGGACTAGTTGATGAAGGGTTTCAGAATATTACATATTCATTAACTCATTCAGTTCAGCCATGTGTGTATGTGTTCAACAAAAGGCATCGTGCCAGTCGCTGAACATTCAAAGATGAATAGACCCCTTGGCCACAGGTTGCCTACAATTAGAAACTACGACGCAATGTTGATCTGCTTGGTTGCACGTGTGATGGGTCTCATCTCCAGACCTGGGCAATCAGCACCTTCATGGGTGTTCCAGGTCTCAGATTCCTGCCTTCTGATAACCGCTGCCTTGGAGCTTGGACCACAGGAGATGGTTTATATCTTGGTAGAACTTGAGCCCCTTGTATATTTCTTTGGTATTGTTGGTTTTTTTATTTTATTTTATTTTTATTGAAATAGAGTTGGCCTATAACATTGTATAAATTTAAAACGTACAACATATTGATTTGATACAATTGTATATCGTAATGTGATTCCCAGCATTGCAGAAGCACCTCGATCACATCACATTACTGTCATTTCTTTTTTGTGGTTGGAATAATGAAGATCTAGCCTCTTAGTAGGTAGGTGACTATAATACAAATTGTGGTCTAGATTCACTATACCACGTACCAGATCTCTAGGGCTTACTAACCACTAGTCGCTGGTTCGTACCCTTAACCCACATCTTGCCCATCTCTCCCCTGCCCCTTGGTAACTACTACTTTACTCTCTGTTTTTGTAAGTTTGGTTTTGCTTCTAGATTTCACATATAAGTGACATTATGCAGTATTTGCCTTTCTCTGTTTGACTAATCTCACTTAGCATCATGTCCTCAGGGTCCATCCATGTGGTTGCAAATGGCAGGACATCTTTCTTAAAGGCAAAAGCAAATCCTTGATGTTTTCTAATCTAATTTGCTGCAGTTGGATTCCACAAAGGCAGAGCAGAAAATAGCAACTCTGGAGGACCCACCATATTCCTTATCTTGCGAGTCTTTTACATTTGCTCACTTAATCTTTGCAATAGCTCTTTGAAGCAGGGACCTTTATCCCTGTCTTCACACATGAGAAAACTGTGCTCATAGGGAATAAACAACTTGCCCATAGCTAGTGACTAGCAGAGCCAATACTGAAGACAGATTTTCTCTAAAATCCATATTCCTTCCATGCCAGCATGCTGCCTCACACAGACTTTGAAAGATGGTTCAGAATTCCAGAGGCACAGGCTAGCAGGAAGGGGGTGTCATGGAAGAAACAAGAGCAAAGGCATCACGGTGACTGCAGTGGGGAAACATGGAGTGTCTGGCATGGCCAAGGCAGAGTGTGAATGTAGACTTACATGGAAAACGTAGCTGAAAAGTTTTGGGGCAGAGTGAGAAATGCCTTGAGAATCCTTTGCAAGAAGTTTAGCCTCATGGTTCCATTTCCCCTGCATGTAACCCAACAAAGGAATTCAGTCTTTTCTCTGTTGAAACCAGACCCAAGTTTCCGGAAGTGACCTAGGAAATGCACTCATGTTCATGAACGTTACCCTTGTCTGCCCCACAACAGAAGCCCCTTAGCTCCGCTGGGTTACTTCACTGCTCCCCAGTGGTTTATGAAGCCATCTCCCTCTGCTTGACCCCACGACAGGTGCTAACCCTGGACTCTTTCAGTAAGTGAGGCTCTGACTCTGTGAGTGAGTAAAAAATACCATTCATCATTTCCTTCTAAATAACAACTTGGAATCCTTTGAGAAAACTACCTTATTTGAATAAGTAATTAGTACTCAGTGCTTAGCACTTAGTATTCTAGGACTTATTTAAACCCCCTTTGGAAGCACGTGACCGGGGATACAGCAGATAAAATTTTATGGAGCCCAGAGAGATTTGAAGTGCTTGTCTGAATTTGACTCCTCTGGGAATGACATCCCACTCAAGGCAAAGAGTAGGTACTCTTGGCGGGTTTGGGGGGTCGAAGAAATCTGAGCTGAGACTGCTAATTGGGCTGTTCTTAATTATAGTCATTCTTTATGCTAGGGAGTGGGAAGGGGAGGCAGGGAGAGTGAGGGTTTTATTTTTAACAACTGCACTTTCTGTGAGAAGTGTGGCCCCCATTTACAGCAACAAATGGAATTTGTGCCAAGGAGATGCGGCTGAATTATTAAGTGCAAATAATTAGGCCCTTAGTTCCTGGAGTTGGGAAAAGGAGCTCTCTGTGAAGCACAGGGGTGGAGAAAGTACCATTCATTTTGAGTTTTTCATCATTTAAAATGATAATTAGTGAGAGATAATATGCCTCAGTAGCCAATTTCGCCTCTGATTATTTGCTTGAACATGGTAATTTTGTGGTTTTGTTTTGCTCTCTCTTCGACGTGCTTCCTAAAGTCCTTGTGATGTTTAAGGGGGCTAGGGGACTCGTTATTATCTCTGAAAGTAACCATGGAAATATATAATTAGACATTATTCAGGGTAGAATGACCTAGGTTGCAGGAAGCCTCAGTGGTACCGTGCATTTAACTGTGCACGGACTCACTCCTAGTATCAGCAGGGCATTACCTTCCCACAGATCCCATAGTCCCATCCTGTGGGACTGTGAAACAGCCCAAGTTCAGGCAGTAGGAGACCTGTTTCTCACCCCTAGCTCTGCCCTGTCTGCAACTGGTGTTTCTTCTCTGCAAATTTAGGGGAAGAGGCAGTAGGTGATGTCAAGCGTTCCACTAAGTGCTGGCATTTGTTTGTTTTGTACTTCGTTTCTCCGTTGCAAGTGGGGTACTGCTGTCGAATTTCTTCTCTACATCAGAAGGGTTACAGACACCAAAAATAGGTGAAGGACGAGTTCTGTGTGTGTTGAAATACAAATATTCATTCTGTGTATCATGGGTACCTAAGAAGACTAATAAAAGGGACAGCCACATGCCATGACCATCGAACATTAAATATCGGTAACCCAGAATGGCTCTTGGCTTCTAGAAAAGATGAGGTTGTATTAGCTGTTTGGAAAATCCAGAAAGAAGCACCAACACCGAATATAGGAATTAGGAAGCCACCAAAAGGTGGTGGGAGTGGGTGAGAGGCAGAAGAGACAGATGCAAATGAACATTCCAATCCCCAGCCAGAGTGTAGACAGGGACTAGAAGCCTTCAGCCAGGTTTCATGTGATTCCAGGAATGCCATCCATGTAAGACGGCCCGTCAAGGTCAGAGGTCAGCTCCTTCAGGGTAAATGCCAGACTCCCGAGCATGACACAACATGCCGTCAGTAGTATGAGCCTGGCCCACACCCCACACCCCAACCTCCCTGCTTCAGCCCCTCACATACCAGCCCAGCTGTTTACCTGCCTGCTTCCTGTTGTACTCACGGTGAACTTCTCAGAGTCTTTAGAATGCCCTACATTTTTCATCACCTCTGAGACTGTCTGTGTTCTTCCTTCTGTCCAGAAGGTCTTTGTCTTCCCTCTTTGCCTACGTGACTATGAATCACCTTTTAAAATAAAGCTCAAATATCAATTCCTCTGGAAAATTTCCATAGTTCAGGTCAAATGTACTTCCTCAGTACCTCCATAATATCCTGTATTTATTCTAATATTGTACTTGCATAGCACATCATCGTAGGTGCTCAGTAATGTTTAATTTATTCACATAGCCCTTTCCTGTGACTTACACAGGACCTCCTCTGTGTATTACATCAGTTGAGTTGGTTAAAGAACGTTGGAAAGAGGTGAGTTGGATTGATGTGGTTCAACTGAGAGGTGTTGAGTTAGGACTGGATGAACTCGGGGCAAAGAGAAGCAGGAATGCCCCCAGCGAGTGAACCAGGGCATAAAACACACAGAGGGCTGCCTTCCCACCATAGGTGACGTGGATGGAAGATAGAAACTTCCAGTACTCTGAGACACAGAGCATGGCTCCTACGCCATATAGAGTCACACAGTAAGGCCTGCCAACCTTGCTCTTGATAACAGAGCAAAAGAACACCAACTCCAAACACTACAGAAGGAGAAAGAAAGATTCAACCCAACCCCTCACTGACAATATCTTTGTTCTAGGATGCAGTCAGACCTCACAGAAGAAAAGGAACAGAGATGGGACTGGAATGGGAATTTAGGGTCAGGTTTCCAAAAGGATGGTTCTCCCTAGAAGGGATCATCCAAGTGAGATGTTAGGTAGAAGTAATTGTGTGCTTGAAAATGTCTAATGTTATTGCCCCAAAGTCCATGCTCTTAACTGGTCCTCTCTACTTCAGAGAAGTAAAAATGGACCCAGGAGTCAGGCTGACCTAAGTTCAAATCCCATTGACTAGATGTCATCAAGAGGTTAGCAGCTTTTCAAATAGTTATATTTCCTAAGATGGGAAGAAATCCCCACTCTACTCTCTAAGAGGGAAAATCACTACAGAAAAAAATTCCACTTTCTCTCTGCCCATCGCTTACCTTTCTAGAGAAGGGGAGTGATTTATCCAATGGGTAAGACTGGAAGAAAGATCAGTGGTACATAGATATTAGCCCCTTCTGGCCTCAGGCCACCCTGCTACCCTATTATATAGGCTTAGTTCCACGTGCTCTCCTCCCATGATCATTGGTGGTGAGAGAGCTGGTAGATTCAACTCCAGAGTGAAATCTTAGGATATCCACCGTGGCCACACATCTAAACTGGAGTTTCCATTCAGCTTTACGTGTATTAAAGCTGGCATTTTGAATGTTATTCTTCTGTCTCCCATTTCTTATCTCTCAGTGCCCCGAATGCTGGAAGGAAGAAGGAAATCATACATCAGTCCCATCCTCCCCAGCAGATATATTTCAATGGCCATCCATTCAACGACTCCGGGTCTCTGTTTCTCTATCTCTATAATGGGGATAGCACTGCCAACCATAATCTGTTGTGGGGAAAAAAATGGCCCCAAATAGAATGTTAATACCTTTCCCACCCCCACCTTAGAAAAAAAATATTGATAATCAGATCCTATGATCTTCTTGCTCTGTTCTCCTTCTTGCCCCATCTTATTTTCCCTGTTCTTATATTCCCCATTTTAATGAAAGGAATCACTTCCCACCCAGTAGCCACAGATGGAAACCCATTAGACTCACAGTTTTAGCCTACATCTCTCTCTCTTTCTCCAGGAGCACTGAAAATGAGTACCCCAAACACATAACAGAAGCATCCCAGACAACTCATCATCTTCCAACCAAACCCCAAATTGTGCCTTCTTTCAGCCACCCAAGAAGAAATCATAATCACCCAGGCCACATGGGCCGTGGGCCATGTGCGAAACCTACTGGCACGAGCTCCTCATTGCCCCTTTTTCCTGCTTGTGCCCTGAGGCTCATCTCCAGCGGTTCCATCCATCACGCAATGTAGAAGGTTCTACTGCAAGAGCTACTGACTTTCTCAGAAGTGCGTGCCGTCACTCATCGTCTTCCCCATTGGACCGTAAATTTCCGGAGGCAGGGCCCATGATGTCTGTTACTCTGTATCCACTTTTTGTTCCTACACAGATCTTGGCAGAGAGAAGCACCTCAACTGTGTTAGTTAAATGGAAAATAGATGGATCTAACCTCTGCTCCCTGTTCTCTCCCGTCCAGAAATAACCTGATTTCATTGGTGGCAGCGAAGAGTTGCCAGAAAAGTGACATTAGACATTATTAATATTATGAAGTGCAAAATAATGTTGACCTGTTCTCAGTTATACCCTGCTTCTATTTTATCTCATCCAAGAGATCTCAGACAGCCAGCCTGTAAGTTTCTTAGATAAAGACCCAAGTGTATCCATCCAGATTAAGGTCAGTATGATAATAGCCAGAATTTCCAAACTCTATTTGCAGCCAGCCCCAAGGCAACAAATCACCTCTGTTCCAAAAACAAAACGAAACAAAACAAAAACCAAAAACAAACAAACAAACAAAAACCCTCCAGCATTTGGAAAACTTAACTCTTATCTGTAGCTCAATTATGGCTGTGGTACTTTTAGTTTTTTCAATGCTTTGTGTTTGGAAAAAAAAAGTGCATTCCTCTATCTGATTAAACTGTAAAATGTCTCTCCTGCGCGACACTTGCCCCAAGTGCCCTTTCTCACGGATTTTCCCATCTCCAGCCCACACAGATTTTACTGAGTGGCAAGAGTCAGTCAAAAAATGGTGGTGTGATTAAAAGGAAAAAGAAGGAATAAGAAAAAATAACCCTGACAGCTTGTTGGTACTTATTACCATGAGAAAACGATGTGGCATCACCTGGGAAATAGAAAGGAGCAGACACGATGGCAAGCTACCCTGTGCCCTGTGCATGAAATGTGGAGGTTTGCCTTTTATTTGCTTGTCATGGCCTCATTAGGTGAGTGCCACCCTCTTCCCAAAAAGGACTTCTGCCCAAGATGCACAGCCAATTGGCCCGTCATTTCTGCCCCCCCCCTTTTTTTTTTAAGATTTTATTTATTTATTTATTTGACAGAGAGAGAGACAGCCAGTGAGAGAGGAAACACAAGCAGGGGGAGTGGGAGAGGAAGCAGCAGGCTCATAGCAGGGAGCCTGACGTGGGGCTTGATCCCAGGACCCTGGGATCATGCCCTGAGCCGAAGGCAGATGCCTAACTACTGAGCCACCCAGGCGCCCCCATTTCTGCCTCTTCTAAGGATACTTGTTATGTTTTCCCAGAACCGTTGGCAAGTCCAGGCTCACATGGAAGCGGCTCCGTAGCAGACACTATTGGTGACCCCTCCCAGCGGCTCAGGACCCGCCTCTACCCATGGCAGGCTCTCCCTGAACTTCCGTGGCTCTGTCTGCACGCAGGCAGGCTGAAAGACCCTAAAAGTGGCTCCCATCAAAGAAAAAAGCAGAGGGGGTAGCTAAGCACCCAGCACCTTGCATCCCAGGTAGGACAACTTGGAAGGGGGTGATCTACCCTGCCTTCCAGGTTCCTCAGAAGCACTGAGCTCGGTTGCCATAGTAGTGACTTTGTTGACGACGTATGGTTTGCTGGCTTCCTTCCCTCTTCTGTCTTATGGCACCCCTCCTCTGCTAGTGTCTCTTGGAATCATCTTTTAAGTAAATCACTGGTACTCCATGTGGTCTCAGGGTCAGTTTCTGGGGGAGCCAAATAAAGATAAGCCCCTGCCCTGATCTAGATGACAGTTTCGCTTCAGAACTCCTCTCCGGAGGAAATCTCCCTTCCTGATGAGCAAGGCCTTCGTCGTCTCAGGTCTTGGTCCACGGCGATAGTCCTCAAACTCAGTCCAGGCATTGGATGGTGTCTCTTGCCTTTAGGCACAGAGTCTGGAGCTGAGTGAGGGAAAAGTCTACAAAAGAATGGCACATGGAAATGTCAAATCAAATCAAGGTGCACGTAGTAACCACGGCATCAACATCTACTGGGAATGAAGACAGGACGGGTCACTGACACCTCAAACTCAAATGTCCTACGGGTATCCCATCCTACAGATATTTAATGCACATCTTTCATGCACCAAGGATGGCCCTAGCTCCATTGTCATGGGTGACATTCCTTCTACATGAGAGTTCCTACTATCATCTTTCTTCATGCAATTCATAAATATTTTAAAAATAGTAAGAAGAAGAAAAGAAACACTTGACACTCTTCCAATGAAATGCAGGTAATAAACTAAGAGAAAGCTCTTCCTCGGATAAGGCGTAAAGAGCAGAGCATGGATCTAGGCCTCCCAAAGGAGCTTATGGTGCTTGCTTTGTGAACCCAGTGCCGTTGGCATGGAAACAACATATCTCTAAAGTTCTAAAATGTCTTCAGGTCAGTAGCATGAAGATATTATTCTGCAGTCCACAGAGTGATTCAGAGTCAACACATAATCCTTATGGTGCTGGAACAATACAACACCCAGAAGACTCTAGAACTAAGCGAAGGATGGAGAGAGGATGGTTCTCAACCTGCTTCGTTAGTTGCTCAGCTCTGGTATGCTTTCTCCACCATGAGGGAACTCTGTATATGCTATTCCTTCTGCCTGGGCCTCTCTTGCTACTACCCAGGCTAACCTACTAATCTATTCATTCTTCAGATTGCAAATCTTTTGTCATTCTTTCAAGGATGTTTCCCTAGACTTGCCAGACCAAATTCTACCCCCTCTTGATAAGCAATTCCCTAGTTCCCTATGCTTTTATTTTATACCATTTGTTATAGTTGATAACTATGAATCTATTTGACACGTCTGTTTTTTCTATGAGCTCTGAAATTGGAACCATATCTGTTTCTGCTCGCTGTTGAATCCCAGCATCTAGTTCAGGGCCTGACCAAGAACCGGGGATCAACAATGATCACTGCATAATTAATGTAAACACTACTGTTTTCTCCAACACCAGCGTGGACTGCTGAGCCCATCCACAAGCATTCCTCACTCAGGGCTCCTCAAAGCGTAATCCGTAGAACCATAGCTCCAGGTTTTAGGCTAAAAGAAAAACAAGTTTCCTGAATCTGGATTAAATAAGCCCAGAAGTTCAGGTTTCTATAAAAATTGTCCAGGTTTCTTTACTTCTTAGAGCACTTAAAATACGAACGTGTGTGGTGACTCTCAAAACAGGAATCCATGAAGAAACATGCTGTCTTCTCTGGCCCCACCAGCCCCATGCCGCTTGCCCTGTGTGCTGGCCCATGCAGTTTTAGTACTTGCGTCAAAGCATCCAGTACAGTCCAGCCAGGAAATACGTAATCAGAAGTGCTGAAGGAAAAAAATGGTGGAAAACATATAGTGTGAGAGCAGACACAGGGCACACTTTGAAAATCCAAAAGCTTATACAATTTGGGAGACTCCTTTTGGAAAGGATATGGAAAAATCTAAATTTTGTAAATTTTACAAAAATATATGATTGTGTGAATACATAAATAGTGACCTGCTTTGAAATCATACCCAAGCTGCTTGACCATCTCTATGTCCTATGGCAAGACATTCCCACCAAAGGGTCCTCAATTTACTCAAGTTTAAGAGCTTCTGGAGGTAAAGACCGTGTGTCTTCAACTCTCTGTACCAACTTCTCTCTTCAACTACTGCCTTTTTTATCTGAGCAACACCACAGCACACGGTAGGCACTCAATCAGTGGCTCACTGATGATGAACTGAAAGGAAGGAAGGCAGGCAGGAAGTAAGGAAAGGAGGGAAGGGGGGAGGGAGGGAGGGAGGGAAGGAAGGAAGGAAGGAAGGAAGGAAGGAAGGAAGGAAGGAAGGAAGGAAGGAAGGAAGGAAGGAAGCTAACTTGGTTTATTCTCCAAGCACCATAATTTTTAGAATTTCTCATCACAGAAAGTTCCCTTGAATGAAGCATGGAAGATTTATGAAGAATCTCTCTTTTTAAATTATCCAGAGCACGGAATAAAGGTCAGGAGTGAGTTACATTCTTCAAAACGCCATGATGTGCAAGGAAGACTCTAGTTTCTCTTCTGGATCTGTCAAATCCATTCTCTTCCTACTGCACCTTCAATAACCCTTTAACCTCTTCTGTTCTTGGGAAGCTGGGCAGATTCCACCCTGGGGACTCATGCAGAAGCCTAAAACAACCCTACTTTGGCTGTTAGTGACATCACTGGATAATCCAATCCACAAGAGACCTAACAGGGAAAACTTGGAAAACACACAATCAAATCATCTGGGAAGCTCATTAAAGACACTCATCTCTAAGCCCCTCTCCAGGCCAATTAAATCATAGTCTCTGGTAGTGGGGCCCAGGCATAGGTGTGTTTGCAGAGCTCCTATGTGAGTGCAGTGTGCAAGCCAGGTGGATAAATGTGTGCTCTTCCCAAGATCCGCCCTTAATCCATCATGAATGTGGGTAGGCTTGTTACCTTGTCCAGACCTTGGTTTTCTCATCTGTGAAATGTGTGCAATGAATGATATCCTGTTTAGAGAGAAAATGGTTAAAGTTCCCAACTTTAAGTATGCGTTATTTTTATGTAACTAACACTTTTGTAGCTGTGACAAGGCAAGACACTATGCAGAGTGCAAAGTTGAAAGTGTGGTCCTTGACCTCAAGAAATTTATAAACAAGTTTTAAATGTATCAGTTACCTAAGACTAAAAGGCAGAGGGACTTGTTGGATGATGGGTGGGTGGGTGGATGGATGGATGGATGGAGAGATGGTTGAAGAGATGGATGGATGGATGGATGGATGGATGGATGGATGGATGGAGAGATGGTTGAAGAGATGGATGGATGGATGGACAGAAAGATGCTCATGTTTTCCTTTTGAAATATTCTACGTATCATTTTAATTCCTTACATCTCCTTCTAAATCCTAGCACCATCCTGATGTGAATCAGGGGGAAATTAAATATACCGTCATCTGGGTTATAGGAAAATGTAAATCAGAATTTTACTTTTGTGTTGTTTATTTTATGGACATAAAGCACACAAAGTAGATTAATTATAATTTATAATTCTTGGCTCAAGGACCACTATTACCATAGTCCATACTTTCTTTTACTTTATGTATTATTATTGTATCAAGTAAAGAGCATCTATACATCCATCACCCAGCCCATGAGTAAGAATATTACCATTTAATGAATCTAGGACTCCTCTCATCCCATTTTTTTTTCCTTCACCACTGAATCAAATCCAGAGATAAAAACTACTTTAAATATTGTGTTTTACATGAAAAACTAAGGATATATTGTATGGTGACTAACATAACATAATGAAAAATTATTATTAAAAAATAATAAATATTTCTTTAGCTAAGAACATAATAAATAAATAAATAAATAAATAAATATTGTTTTACAAACTTTGTTTTATAAAAAAGTTCCATCGTGAACTCACAATGCACACAAGCGCATATGTCTGAAATGTCTATTATTTAGTTTTGCTTATATCTTAACTTTACAAAAAGGCTGTCATAATCCAGGTAGTCTTCCAGGTCTTGCTTTTTAACTAAAAATTATGTTATTAAGATGTACCTTTGTTTCATCGGCGAATCATTTGTTTTCACCACTGTAGAATATTCTGCTGCGTAAATACACCCTATGTTCATCTACCTCTCTTCGTGTGCATTCAAGTGGTTGCTAATTGTGTACTGTTACAAAAGAGCTGCTATTTGCATTTGGGTTCTTAAACGTGTCCCCTGATGCCCATCTACAAGAGTTTCTCCTCGGTGTGTACCTAGAAGTGCAATTACAGGATTGTACAGAATGTGCATGTTTAAATTTACAAGCTAACAATTAACTGTTTTCCAATGTGGGTAAGCTAAGTTAAAGTCAACCATAAATGGATAAGAAAGCTTAAAATAAGAATGTAGTTATTTGTGTAACAAACGTTTATGGAAAGCATACCAAGCACTGTGCTCTGTGTGGGGGATAAAATGATGCCACAACAGGAAAGGGTCCTGCACGTCACCGGGGCTACACACAAGTCGAAAGAAATGAGACTAGAACATCATAAGTGCACAGAGAGGGAAATAGCAGGATACTTCAAAATCAGCGAGTAAAGGCTTGTAACTCAAACTTAGAAGTCAGAAATGAGGGGCACCTGGGGGGGCTCAGTCAGTTGAGCTTCTGCCTTCGGTTCATGTCATGATCTCAGGGTCCTGGGATCGAGCCCCACGTCGGGCTCCCTACTCAGTGGGGAGTCTACTTGTCCCTTTCCCTCTGCCCCTCCACCCTACACATGCTCTCTCTCACTCTCTGTCTCTCTCTCTCTGAAATAAATAAATAAAATCTTAAAAAAAAAACAGAAGTCAGAAATGACATCAAGAAGTAACAGTAGAAATAATTTAGCCAAATCCCTTCATTTTCTAGGCAGAGACATAAATGCTGAAGAGTGAAATACAGGGAAAAGGTAGCAATGAATGATCAAAAGAGCATTTTAGAGAAGAAATAGAAATATCATGATTAGAGTGTTGTGACTTATTTTTTTGAAAAAAATATATTTATTTAATTATTTATTTTAATAATAATTTTTATTATGTTATGTTAGTCACCATACAGTACATCCCTAGTTTTTGATGTAATATTCCATGATTCATTACTTACGTATAACACCCAGTGAGTGTTGTGACTTTTAAATAGCATCTTCATATAAAGATTTAGCATAGTGCCAGGCACAAACAGGGTTAACTATTACTATGATCCTCCAAGATGATGCCTCAATTTTGGTTCAGGTAATTGGGTTAATGAAGGTACATTCACTAAGGGAAAAGAGAAAGAGGGACTGTGGGGACCATGGAATGATGTCCATTTCAGTCATGTGATGTCTGAGATACTCCCCTTCAGGAGACTGTTATACAGAAGTCTGAAATTCAGACAGCATCATCAGCTGGAGCTTTGGGGAAAGGTGAAATCACCCAGAGATGGCATGTATAAATGAGAAGACTGGAAGCAGAGCCCTGCGGAATACTAATATTTAAATGGGCAGAGAAAGTTGAGCCCACAGAGAAGACCTAAGAAGTGGAGTGAGGTACACCAGGAGATCATGAGAGCAGGAAGATGGAAACCTAGGGGACAGAGCATTTCAAGAAGCAGGTAGCACTGTGGATTGCCAGGAAGAAGTCCAGAAAGGGGACACTGGGCTTACCAGGAAAGACAAAGCTGGAGGCCCGGAGAAATGCCATGTCAGTGGAGTGGTGAGGCCTCCCATCTATGTATCCCAGGGTTCACAGTGAACATGAGGCAAAGAAGAGAAAGGAAAGGCTGATTCAGACAGACAAGTTGGGATTGATAGTCTCCTTTAGTCGCCAGCCTATTCAAACAGAGGAGTCTTTCTAGATAATTGAGTGTTATTTCTCAGTTTTCCAGATCCCATATTTGTAACTTTTCTTAGCATAGTATTTCCCCATTGTTTTACAGAATCTGAGAATTAGAAAGAATCATCTGGTGTCTGTCTTATTTCACTGAGAAAATTGGCATCCTGGAATGTTATTCCACTTCACTAAGGTGATAATAAATATTATAATAAATTAGTCATGGAGATAAAAATAATGCCCAAGGCTTCTGAATCCTAGTTTAAAAATAGTACATTCACTCATTCAACATGTATTGAGCACACAAAACTCAGACAAAATCTCTGTCCTCAGGGCTAAGAAAAGATGTTTTCCACTAAACCAGACTGTCCTTATATATTTAATTTTTTTATTATATTGTGTTAATCACCATACAGTACATCCCCAGATTCCGATGTAAAGTTTGATGCTTCATTAGTTTGCGTATAACACCCAGTGCACCGTGCAATACATGCCCTCCTTACTACCCATCACCAGTCTATCCCATTCCCCCACCCCCTCCCCTCTGAAGTCTTCAGTTTGTTTCTCATAGTCCATAGTCTCTCATGTTTCATTCCCCCTTCTGATTACCCCCCTTTTCTTTATCCCTTTCTTCCCCTACCGATCATCCTAGTTCTTATGTTCCATAGATGAGAGAAATCATATGATAATTGTCTTTCTCTGCTTGACTTATTTCACTTAGCATTATCTCCTCCAGTGCCGTCCATGTTGCAGCAAATGTTGAGAATTCGTTCTTTCTGATAGCTGAGTAATATTCCATTGTATATATGGACCACAGCTTCTTAATCCAGTCATCTGTTGAAGGGCATCTCGGCTCCTTCCATGATTTGGCTATTGTGGACAATGCAGCTATGAACATTGGGGTGCATATGGCCCTTCTCTTTACTACGTCTGTATCTTTGGGGTAAACACCCAGTAGTGCAATGGCTGGGTCATAGGGTAGTTCAATTTTTAACTTTTTAAGGGACCTCCACACTGTTTTCCAGAGTGGCTGTACCAACTTGCATTCCCACCAACAATGTAGGAGGGATCCCCTTTCTCCACATCCTCTCCAACAATTGTTGTTTCTTGCCTTGTCTATCTTTGCCATTCTAACTGGCGTAAGGTGGTATCTCAGTGTGGTTTTGATTTGAATTTCCCTGATGGCTAATGATTTTGAACATTTTTTCATGTGTCTGTTAGCCATTTGTATGTCTTCATTGGAAAAGTGTCTGTTCATATCTTCTGCCCATTTTATGATTTGTTTATTTGTTTCTCGTGTATTGAGTTTGAGAAGTTCTTTGTAGATCTTGGATACCAGTCCTTTATCTGTGGTGTCCTTTGCAAATATATTCTCCCATTCCGTGGGCTGTCTCTTAGTTTTTTTGACTGTTTCCTTGGCTGTGCAGAAGCTCTTTATCCTGATAAAGTCCCATAAGTTCATTTTATCTTTTATTTCTCTTGCCTTTGGAGATGTGTCGTGAAAAAGGTTGCTCTGGCCGATGTCATAGAAGTTGTTGCCTATGTTCTCCTCTAGAATTTTGATGGATTCCTGTCTCACATTGAGGTCTTTCATCCATTTGGAGTTTATTTTTGTGTATGGTGTGAGAGAGTGGTCAAGTTTCATTCTTTTGCATGTAGCTGTCCAATTTTCCCAGCACCATTTATTGAAGAGACTGTCTTTTTTCCACCGGATGTTTTTTCCTGCTTTATCAAAGATTAGTTGCCCAAAGAGCCGAGGGTCCATTTCTGGGTTCTCTATTCTGTTCCATTGGTCGATGTGTCTGTTTTTGTGCCAGTACCATGCTGTCTTTGTGATCACAGCTTTGTAGTACAGCTCGAAATCCGGCATTGTGATGCCCCCAGCTTTGTTTTTCCTTTTCAACAGTTCCTTGGAGATTCGGGGCCTTTTCTGGTTCCATACAAATTTAAGGACTATTTGTTCCAGTTCTTTGAAAAATGTCCTCGGTATTTTGATCGGGATAGCATTGAAAGTGTAGATTGCTCTGGGTAGTATGGACATTTTAACTATGTTAATTCTTCCAATCCATGAGCATGGAATATTTTTCCATCTTTTTATGTCTTCCTCAATATCTTTCAAAAGTGATCTATAGTTTCTAGCATATAGGTCCTTTACGTCTCTGGTTAAGTTAATTCCAAGGTAACGCATGGTTTTTGGTGTTATTGTAAATGGGATGGATTCCCTAATTTCTCTTTCTTCAGTCTCGTTATTCGTGTATAGAAATGCAACTGATTTCTGGGCATTGATTTTGTATCCTGCCACCTTACTGAATTGTTCTATAACTTCTAATAGTTTGGGAGTGGATTCCTTTGGGTTTTCCATATAGAGTATCATGTCATCTGCAAAGAGAGACAGTTTGACTTCTTCTTTGCCGATTTGGATACCTTTGATCCCTTTTTGTCTTCTGATTGCTGTTGCAAGGACTTCTAGTACTATGTTGAATAATAGTGGCGAGAGTGGGCATCCTTGTCGTGTTCCTGATCTTAAGGGAAAGGCTTCCAGCTTTTCCCCATTGAGAATAATGCTTGCAGTAGGCTTTTCATAGATGGCTTTTATGAGATTGAGAAATGTACCCTCTATTCCTACACTCTGAAGGGTTTTAATCAGGAAAGGATGCTGTATTTTGTCAAATGCTTTTTCTGCATCAATTGAGAGGATCATATGGTTCTTGAGTCTTTTCTTGTTGATATGATGTATCACATTGATTGATTTGCGAGTGTTGAACCATGCTTGCATCCCAGGTATGAATCCCACTTGGTCATGATGGATAATCCTTTTAATGTACTGTTGGATTCTATTAGCAAGGATCTTGTTGAGGATTTTGGCATCCATATTCATTAGAGAAATCGGTCTGTAATTCTCCTTTTTGAGGGGGTCTTTGCCTGGTTTGGGGATCAAGGTAATATTAGCCTCATAGAATGAGTTTGGTAGCTTTCCTTCTGTTTCTATTTTTTGAAATAGCTTTAGGAGAATAGGTATTATTTCTTCTTTGAATGTTTGGTAGAATTCCCCAGGAAAACCGTCTGGGCCTGGAGTTTTATTATTTGGAAGGTTGTTTATCACTGACTCAATTTCTTCATAGTTAATTGGCCTATTTAAGAAATCTATTTCTTCCTGTTTCAGTCTTGGTAGTTTATAGGTTTCCAGGAAGGCCTCCATCTCTTCCAGATTGTTTAGTTTTTTGGCATATAGCTGTTGATAAAAGTTTCTAATAATCCTTGCAATTTCAATGGTGCTGGTCGTGACCTCTCCCTTTTCAGTCATAATTTTAATAATCTCAGTCCTTTCTCTTTGTTTTTGGACAAGTTTTGCCAGTGGTCTATCAATTTTATGGATTCTCTCAAAGAACCAGCTTCTAGTCCTGTTGATCTGCTCTACTGTGGTTCTGGTCTCTAATTCATTGATTTCTGCTCTAATCTTGGTCAACTCCTTCCTTGTCAGTGGGTTAGGCCTGTCCCTCTGTTGCTGTTCCAGTTTCTTGAGGTGAGAATATAGAAACTGCATTTTAGATTTTTCTATTCTTTTGAGTGAGGCTTGGATGGCTATGTATTTCCCCCTTAGGACTGCCTTTGCAGTATCCCATAGGTTTTGGACCGTTGTGTATTCATTCTCGTTGGTCTCCATAAATTGTTTAATTTGTTTTTTGATTTCCTGGTTTATCGAGTCATTCTTGAGCAGGATGGTTCTTAGCCTCCAAGTGTTTGAGTTTCTTCCAGGTTTTTCCTTGTGGTTGAGTTCCAATTTCAGAGCGTTGTGGTCTGAGAATATGCAGGGGATAATTTCAATCTTTTGGTATTGGCTGAGACCTGTTTTGTGTCCCAGAGCATGATCTATTCTTGAGAATGTTCCATGGGCATTTGAATAGAATGAGTATTCTTTGGTTCTGGGGTGTAGTGTTCTATATATATCTATGAGGTCCAACTCGTCGAGTATGGCATTCAAAGCCTTTGATTCTTTGCTTAGTTTTTGCCAGGGTGTTCTGTCTATTTCTGATAGTGGGGTGTTGAGGTCCCCTACTATTACTGTGTTCTTATCTATATGTCTCTTTATTTTGGTTAAGAGTTGGCTTGTGTATCTTGCTGCTCCCCTGTTGGGGGCATATATATTAATAATTGTCATATCCACTTGTTGAATACTTCCTTTAAGAATAATATAGTGCCCTTCTGTATCTCTCTCTATGGCCTCTAGTTTAAAATCCAGTCTATCTGATATGAGAATTGCTACTCCAGCTTTCTTTTGAGGTCCATTTGCGTGGAAGATGGTACTCCATCCCCTTACTCTAAGTCTGAATGCATCTTTGGGTTCAAAATGAGTCTCTTGTAGACAGCAAATGGATGGGTCATGTCTTTTTATCCAATCTGCAACCCTGTGGCGTTTTATGGGAGAGTTTAAGCCATTTAGATTGATAGAGATTATTGACAGATATGATTTTAATGATGCCATTTCTCTTTAAAGTCTTTGTATCGGTTGTGACTTGCTGCTCTGTATCACTCTTGGGGCCTTTTTACCTTTATAGAGCCCCCCTTAATATCTCCTGTAGGGCTGGTTTCGTGGTTACGAAATTGGTTAATGATTGGCGATTTTGGAACGTCTTTATTTCTCCATCAATTCTGAATGACAGCTTTGCTGGATAAAGGATCCTTGGCTGCATGTTTTTCTCTGAAAGAGCTTTAAAAATGCCCCCCCAAGCCTTTCTCTCATTCCAGGTCTCTGTAGACAGGTCTGACGTAATCCTGATACCTTTGCCTTGGTACGTGAGAAATTTCTTTGCCCTGGCCGCTTTCAATACTGTATCCTTGGATCTAATATTTGCGAATTGCACTATGACATGCCGTGGCGTAGGTTTGTCCTGGTTGAGCTTGGATGGGGTCCTCTCTGCCTCTTGGACACGAATGCTTGTTTCCCTTGCTAGATTAGGGAAGTTTTCAGCTACAATTTGTTCAAATATCTCTTCTAGACCTCTGTTTTTCTCCACCCCCTCAGGGATGCCGATGATTCTGACATTGGATCGTTTCATAGAGTCAGTAATCTCCCGTAATATATATTTAATTTTATGTCTCTAAAATAATAAAATAACAACCATCTTGGACTTTTAAATGAAGATTAGAATCAATGTTCACCTCATTGTGGCATTGAAAACATCCAGCTTCCATTTGCTTAAATGGTGTCAACTTAGTAAGCTCATAATATTGGACAATGGGCATGGCAAAAGAAGGCTCCAATATCACCTGAACCCTTACTGGGTCTGTAACAATTCTGCCACGTCCCAGCTCTGTGACCTTGGATCTCTGTTTGCTTTCCTCCAACATCCAACATGCAAATATTTCTTATAATTATGTAAAGACCAAAAGGGATAATGTATTGTAATCTCCTGGCATATAGGAGACATCTGATAAATACTGATGGGGGATAAGTTTGAAAATTTTAAGCAGAGATAAAGAGTGTTCAAACAGAAACAAAGAATCCAAAGACAAGTCAGAGATTATCTGGCCCCAAAATTTCTTTACGGAGGCTCTGAATCCCCACAAGGCGTGGATACCCATCGAGAACAGCATGACCAATCAGCAGACTCACTGTTCCTTGAACCTGGATCCTTCCATTTCTAGCCAAGAGGTTTTGGTTCATGCCAAACTGCAGTGTAGCATGAAGACAAGGCTAAGGGATCTGGGTTTCCTCCTGGGGACAATGGAGGCCTATCAAAGGTTTTCAAGAAGTGACACGATGAATCACCCGTCAGGGTTTGACACCAACTGTTTGTAATAATTGGAAAGGACCAGATGGGGAAAAGAGTCCCTGCTCTTCACATAAGAGCCTCCACATATCTGGTGAGTTCTGTTTCTAAATTTAATAAACTATGAACACTTTGACTTCCAGCAGACACCTTAAAATAATGACAGAGTCCACAAAAATGCCAAGAGATGCACAAATTTAGTTCCCACAGGTCTGCCTCAGCTCCAGCAGGATCCTGAGTCCCTAAAAGCACTTGGTATGCAGTGAGCTGATCAAAAAATATCAGTGAAAACATATTTCAGCTGTGGACATCATTTTTCTTTGGTACAGAGTGACTTTCACTCGTGACCAGGAGGGGAAAAAAAAAAAAAAGTACCCAAAATAAAAAGAAAAAAAAATGAAAAGCAAAGTCTTCATATCAAAGTCTTATTGATTTTTTTTTCATTTACAAAAACTCAACCATGTCTGTCTATTAAAAATAGAATGTCTAAGGGCCTGAACTTAAGTCATGCCAAGAAACCAAACTTTCCACTGACTTCAAGGAGGGTTTCTTGGTTAGAACAAAAGCAGAGGGGCCAAAAGAAGGCTAGGAAATTGAATCGCAAACCCAGGTTTTCAAAACCTTGCTTTCTTATTCTCTGTCCACACTCCACAAAATTTTGAGTTGAAATATGACACAGAAAGTAGCAAAGGGCTGTATAAGAAATGCCATGTTGTAAGGGACAGCGAGACAGTCAACAGACATTTGACACCTGTTGTGTCACACGTGCTATGCCAGCAGAGGCTGAACATGTGATTTTCAAAACTACCTTTCTCGATTCATCTCCCATTGTTCCCTTCCATCTGTCCCAACCTCCGACCATCCAAACTGCAAGCTGCCGTCCAAGCGCAAACGTGACCTTGGTCATAACATCTCCAAATCTTTGCCTGTACTTTTACCCTCTTGTTCTTCAACAACCAGCCTAAATGTCTGGGATCAGTGTGGGCACCCTGAAATTATATTTTTAAGAAACTGTTTCCTCCATTATAACAGGAAGTAGCTCCACAACGACACCAGGCATGCACCTACCGAATTCCTCGAGACAGTAATGAGTGACAGGTACTTCTTGAAGAATCCATAGGCAGGTAGGGATGAGTCAAACACAGATTCCACCATCAATGAAGAAACTAGAAGGGAAAGTAGCAGTGGCACAAAATTAACAGAAAGTCTAAGCAAAGTGATAAATGTGATGAGGGATGCACAGAGAAAGCCTTAAGAAGCAGACACTGGAGCGTAGCAACTGCTGGGGGTCAGGCGAGGCTTCGTGGAGGAAGTGGCATGTGAAATAGACCTTAGAGGATGTCTGGGGACTGAACCAATGAAGCCAAGCAGGGCACTTGTAAGGTTGAAAGTTAACGTAGGCAAAACACTAGGTCCATAGTGGGAGCCAAATAAATGGCAGCTAATAATAATAATAATAATAGTAATAATAATAATGCTCTAGTTAGTCTCAAATACACATGTCAGCTGTTAGTGCTTCCATTTTATTTCTCTTATACTTTTACTATCCTGACACTGGAGTCTCTAGCCATGTGAGTATGAAATCGGTGTATCTTGCCAATAACAAAACCATCGCATCACCAGCTTTTGCCCAGAGAGGCACGGAAGATACTGAGCTCCCAGTTTGTTCAGCCTTGGGCTTGACATTAATTCCTGGAACTTGGTTGAATTGGCAAACCCACTGTTGATGCTTGTAAATTATCCTTTTTATGGCCAAGAGTCAGCTCAGAGTTTTCATTTTCCCATCAGGATGGTCCCAAAAAGGGCAGGCATCTCTCCTTTCTTTTCCTTTTTCTTTTCTTTTTTTTTTTTTAAGATTTTATTTATTTATTTATTTTATTTATTTATTTAAGAGGGCGCAAACACAGCAGGGGTAGGCGCAGAGGGACAGGGAGAAGCAGACTCCCTGCTGATCAAGGAGCCGGACGTGGGGCTCGATCCCAGGACCTTGAGAACATGACCTGAGCCAAAAGCTGATGCTTAACCACCTGAGCCACCCAGGCGTCCCGACATCTCTCTTTACAACCAAATGCTCTGGCCTCTCAAAGAAGACACCAAGACACACCTTGAACTTTCATCTTGATGATCTTTGGTTACTAAACAGTGATGTAGGGCTCTCTCACTCTTCCTGTAAGACACCTAACAAGTGCTTCACCCACTCCTAAGGTAGCTATGGATTTTTTTTTCAACCCACACAGACACATGGTACTGTATCATCCTTGGTTCTGAATGTAGCTACAGTGAACACAGAAGCAATTCTCCTAAATGCTCTCCTGGCTTCAGTTTCTCCTTCCTACAGTCCATCCTTACGTGACACCATCGTGGTCCTGCTGAAATTCAGATTTCCTCATGGGGCTCTGCTGTTTCACAGCACATACTCCTCTATACATTTAGATACCATGTTTCACATGGTATTCCCTGCAATGGGATTCAAATAAGTGTTTGGAATTTCTCAGTGTATGAATGACTTTGTGGAGGGGGTAGGATGGACATTGTAGCAGAGATATGACATGACAGGTTTGCAGTTTTAGAATCAGGGGACTACTGCTTAAAGAAAAAGCCAAAAAGCTTATCAAAAAGTACTCAAGTCCTTACTGATCTTACTATGATTTTGTCACCTTCTCAACCTGTGGCCGTGCCTTACATGGACGCTTCATGCTTCCACAGACAACTCTGGTAAAACTAGGAGAAGAAAGGGATAAAGAAAGGGGGTAATCAGAAGGGGGAATGAAGCATGAGAGACTATGGACTCTGAGAAACAAACTGAGGGCTTCAGAGGGGAGGGGGATGGGGGAATGGGATAGACTGGTGATGGGTAGTAAGGAGGGCACGTATTGCATGGTGCACTGGGTGTTATATGCAAGTAATGAATCATGGAACTTTACATCAGAAACCGGGGATGTACTGTATGGTGACTAACATAATATAATAAAAAATATTATTATAATAAAAAAAGTATATGCCCAGATGCATGTCATTAACACCTGCTTACACACCCCCACCCCACAATGTGTAATCCCATTCTTTCCGGGAAAATTCATATTCACCCCTTAACACTCCGCTCCAATGTCTTGTCCTCTGTTAATCCTGTCTCGACTCTCCCAGAAGAGGTTAGATGCTCCCTCTCCCTGGACTTTCTTATACATACAAGAGGGAGCCTCATTTGAGTACTTGATATCTATTCCCCAGTTAACAGAGTTGGGCAGGGAGACAAAGAGATCTTAATGCAAAAATAATCATGAATAAACTGACTGTTTAAAAAAAGAAAAACAGTTCTTGTTACAACACAGACTCTAGTCGGATCATCACCTCTGTGCTCGTGTTGATTATTCTGTGCGTGCCAAATAGTTCAAATGTTAGACACATGCTATGGAAACTGTTCGTGAAATAAAATTGGAACTCTTGCGAAGATAAAGACTTCCGTGGACTCAGTGAAAGCGATGTTGGAGAAGTTCTCAGAGCCTAGGGTGTCCATTGACAAATGAGAATTTCACCAAGGTGGACAGTTATCAGGGGAGGAAGATAAAATTAGCAACGTGAAGAGGCACCTCAAAAAAGAAGTATATCCCTATTAAAGATTAAGAACCCCCATTGGTAAAATTGATAAATCCTTTAGAAAATGTGACAATTTACATTAGTAAGGGTCAGCTAACTGTTGTAACAGACATCCCCAAAATCTCAGAGGCTTCACCAAATGCAAACTTGTTTCTCACTGAAGACATGGTCTGTGTGTAGTTCCGGGTGGCATGGGGTGGGGGGGGGGAAGGGAGATTCTCCTCCTCTTAGGCTCTTTCCATCCACGTAGCTCTGTTTTCTTCTAGACCAGGGGTTGGCAATCTTTTCCTTTAAAGGACCAGATAGTAAGTATTTTCAACTTGCAGGTCACCTGGTCCCTGTCACAACCACTGAACTCTGCCATTGAGACATGAAAGCTGCCTTAGCCGATATAGAAATGAATGAGCATGGCTGAATTCCAACACAACTACATTTGCGAAAAGAAGCGGTGGGTTAGTTATGCCCTGTTGGCTGTGGTTTGCCGATTGCTAGTCTGGAGTTTGGTCCTTCTCTCGATTCAGAGGTAAAGAGGGAAGAGAGAAGAAAGACAGACAGACCTCATAGGGCTATTAAGGGCTTGTACAGTCCATGCTAGAATATTATCTCCTTGGGATTTTTTTCCTTTTTTTTTTTTTTTTGGTCACTGATCTACTCTAAATGTATAGAGGAGTATGTGCAGGTGACCAATAAATATATAGTAAATGAAATTATTGAATGCATTTTTGATAAAACGATTTTGAAAAGCAAAATAAATAAACACTCAACCACTTTGTGCCTTCTAAAAATTAAAATAGTAGCTAATGTTTATTGATCATTTAATATACACGAGCTACTGTTTTAAATCCATTATATGTAAATGCCATCAAGTTTCTCACAAGAATCTGAGAAGGTAGTTCCATTATTAAAACCTTTTTTTTTTTCAGACGACGTAACTGAGGTGCAGGAAATTCTAATTATAACCCAAGTATGATTCGTTGCTAGTAAAATGCCCTTACTTTGAAGTTTTCGAATTTTGTGATTCTAAATTAAAAACTCATTCAAACTCTTTTTCTAAACCCTTAATATGACATTTTCTTCTTTTAAAAGTAAATTCCCTTCCACTCTCTCCTTCTTGGTACCATGTGTTCTTTCTGACTGAGCACCTCCCAGGATGGTTTGTAAGTGGGCCCATTATCAATTTATCGCCTCTCAGCTGCAAGTTAATCCTTCAATGCCAGCTCTGCAAAAAAAAAAAAAAAAAAAAAAAATTAAGCTGGGCCCTTTAAATATTTTTCCCATTGTTAGCTTTGTCAACAGAAGGCACTAAAAAGAACTTATAGGAGGAACTAACCTCCCAGCAGGGGCCTGCAGCCAGGTAGGGTCTCTCTTGGCATCTCACAGGGTTGTCAGCAGTGAGTTGAAAGAGAAAAGGCATATAAAATACCTGGCACAATCTCATATTCCTCTCTGAATGAGTAATCAGATCTGCTGTTAATACTATGGAGAATGTGGGGATGAAAGGAGCAGAGGAAAATTGTTTTCTCTTCTGTTATTTGGGGAGGGAAAAGAACGGTGTCCCACAAAACTCTTGCAAAGGAGAGAAATAATTGTATTTGTGAAGACCACAAATTTACAGGTCAGTGAACGTAAACATTCGCTATTTAGTTCTTTTGTTGAGAGCACAAAAGTGGAAACAGTATCATGTTTCTCCAAGGCATGACCTCCTGTAACCTTTGTTTGCATAGACTTGGAATCATCAGAGAGAGCAGGGTCTGAGATTGAATGTTTTTGTTTTTGTTTCATTTGTTTCTTCCCCTGCTTTTATGGAATAAGAAAAACTAATGAGGTATTCAAAATATATAACAATTATTTATCAAGCTTGCAAAGCAAATCATTTCTGATCATCAAAATAACTACAGAAGTTAAGAGCTGTAATTCACACAGTACATTGAGAAAATATAGTTCAAAGAGATTATGAAATGTGATCAATAACAAAAAGATAGAAAGTGACATATCCAGGATTTTCACCCCAGGTTTGATTTGGTTTGAAAGATACCTTCTTGTACTGATGCTGGGATACTTCTGTCACAGATTGTCCGTGACAATAGCACTCAGTAAAACCAGACTGTAAACCCACATCTGCCTGACTCTACAGCAAAAGCCTTTCCACTATGAGGAGCAGGGTGATGATGGCAGGTGAGAGGGGTGGAGCTAGAACCAAGCAGGGTATTTAACGTACGCTTTGGATTATAACCTACTCTAAATCAAGAATTTTGGTCACAAGTGACAGAATTCCAAGACCAACTAGCTCAGCAAGTTGCAATAAAGAGAATTTATTGACTCACGCAACTGACAAGTCCTGGAACAAAGCTGCCCTCAGGCATAGCTATATATAAGGGCTCAAATAATGACAGGAGTACTCCATCTTTCTGTCCACTTATGCTCATCTCTGGTTCCCTTTGTTAACTGGCTTTATTTTCTTACTAGAGTCCAGCTTTCTCCACATGGCAGGCAAAACAGCCACCACCAGCTCCAGACTGCATGCCTGCAGTCCTTGATTCAGAAGAAAAAGATAGCTTCTCACCTATGGCCAATATGGAAAAGTTCAGAGATAGTATCCAATGGGCTGAAAATCACTGGACTCTTCTAATTACCCAAAAGTGTGAGGCATCACCAAAGCACATGGAAGGAAAAAGGTGAACCCCAAACCATAAGATGTGGACAAGAAGTTGTCATTACATCCCCCATACTCACATGCATGCAAGCCAACATTACTACAAAATTCTAACATCCTCCAAATTGAGTATTTTTTTAAAGATTTTATTTATTTATTTTAGAGAGAGAAAGCAAGTGAGGGGAGGAGCAGAGGGAGAGGGACAAGCAGACTCCAAGCATGGGGCCAGATGGGAGGTTCGATCCAAAGACCCTGAGATCATGACCTGTGCAGAAATCAAGAGTGGGCCAGGGGCGCCTGGGTGGCTCAGCCGTTAAGCATCTGCCTTTAGCTCAGGGTGTGATCCCAGAGTCCTGGGATCGAGCCCCACATCAGGCTCCTCTGCTGGGAGCCTGATTCTTTCTCTCCCATTTCCTTTGCCTGTATTCTCTCTCTCGCTGGCTCTCTCTCTCTCTCTGTAAAATAAATAAATAAAATCTATAAAAAAAAAAAAAAGTGGGCCAGGTGCCCCCAAATTGAATATTATAAGTTGTAAAATATGGAACATTTTAATACATAAAATCAGCTAAATCAAAATCGTATTGTTCTGCTGTCAAATAGCACAAATTTTTCATCAAATAAGTCACATAAAATATAAACTGTTAACTCTGTCTCGTGGGGAAGTCTATCTTCTCTATATCATACTGAGCCTTGCCAGTCATGATACCATGGCTTGTCATGTGAGTTGGAATATTATAGTGTATGTGTCATATTGAGGGATCATGAAGTTAAGATATTTTTGTCCAACCCCCAAAGTTCTTTGCTACTGTGTCCTCAGAAGACTAATGTCTTTAACGCTAAATATGCTTACCTCTCATTAATTAGCATTTAAAAGGATAGCCTAAGCTCCGACAGATGTCTGTATATGCTGAACCAACACTTCCGAAAGCACGTTCCTATTCCATGGGGCACATGCTCTCAAGATGATAAATTTAAAAAGGTCCAATGGCTAAAAGCATACTGTGACATTCCCTTAAATAATAATACTCTGAAACAGCGGATAAAACTCTATGAACTGTAGTAAAGAGGAAATGTTCAGCTTTTCCTTAAACCATGGTATCTTTGTTTGGATTTCCCTACAGGTAAAATCTGAGACATACTTTGCACAGAGAGTTTGAAAGGTGATCACAGGAAGCAGGGAAGAAGGTGTGGTGAGACAGGGAAGGAGAAAAAGTCAATAAATTATGTCTCACTGAGCTGGTTTCCACTAGAGTCACGTGCAGATTGAGCTCCAAAGGGATCGTGTAAGGAATGGTGTGGAATGGCCCTCAGATTGCCTCTCCAACTACCGGAAGCTAGCATTTATCTATCACTTCTGCTCCCCTATTGGTTGAGGGTTTACCCCAAAAGCTTTAAATCCTTCGCACCCCCTGGGCACCGACCTTCACACAGCTCAAGGGTCTTTAAGGGGTTTAGGGAGAAGCCATGAGACAATGAAGCAGAGAAGCAGCATGAAATACAGCTGCAGGGGCAGGCGGTAGGACCTCCAGCAGGTAGGGAACCGCTCACCAAGGGTGTGTTGAAATCGAAAGCGGGAAAGAGAATGTGACACAGGAGATTTATTTTAAAAATCTGTTTATGTATTGTGTCCCACAAACGTAGAATCCTTGTTGTATGAAACAGTTTTTAACATCACACACACTTTGGAAAACAGTTAGACCAGTTTGCAGGAAAGGGCCAGTAAGAGACAGACTTCCAGAATGACAGGTGAAGGACCCCTGAAAACCTTACACCTAAAGGCAACAGGAACACTGACAAAAAAAAAAAAAGAAAGAAAAAAAAAGTCAAATCAAAATTTTCAGAACTCTGGAAATTAACAAATTTCTTGCAATAATCCAAGGAGCGTCTATTCAAGAAAAATTAGCTGAATCTTGGTAAGAATACAGAGATTGGTGATGGTTTCACTTGCCCTATTTTCATCCCCTTTTCCCCCAGCTCTACAGGAACCTTGCAGAACTGCTGCCTTGAAACCTCCATTGCTGTGAAAACAAGCAGCCCAGCGGACACTGGAGGGGACAGACCAGGTTTGGGGCTTTTCAGAAAGGCCCCTCCCCATCACCTTGCACTATTTCGCTTGTCTGGCAACTCCCTGAAAAGCCCCGTTCAGGGGCTGTTCATTATCTGATCTAATTCAGAGCCCACACCATGAGAAAAGTCCTATCTCCAGGGTGTTTGCCAAAAACAACTGGTGGTCAAGAGAAGGAGACGAGAAGCCACAGACTGAGACAAAATAGACGAGAAGCCACAGACTGAGACAAAATATTTGCCAAAGACACATCGGATAAAGACTGCTATCTGAAATATACACAGAACTCTTGAAACTCAACAATAAAAGTGAATAATCTGATTTTAAAATGGGAAAAATATATAAACAGACCCCTCATCAAAGAGGATATACAGATGGAAAATAAGCAGATGAAAAGATGTTCAACATCATATCTTATCGGAGAGTTGCAAATTAAAACAACAAGTCACCACTATACAGTGTTTAGAACGACAAAAGTCCAGCATACTAAAACGCCAACAAAATCCCAAACACCAGCTACTGGTGAGGACGTAGAGCGAGAGGAATGCCCGTCCTTTGCTGATGGGAGTGCAGAATCACAGAGATGTTTTGGAGGACCATTTGGCAGTCTCGTAGAAAACTGAACACACTCTCACCATTGGCAGTTTCTTATAAAACTGAACACACTCTCACCATTTGATTTGCAACCGTGCTCTTGGTATTTACCCAAAGGAGTTGTACACTTACATCCACACACACACCTGCACACACGTCCATAGCAGCTGTATTCATAAATGCCAAAACTTGGAAGTGATCTGGGTATTTACCCTCAAAATACAAAAACACTAATTCAAAGGGACACACGCACCCCAATGTTTATAGCATTATTATTCACAATAGCCATACTACAGAAGCAGCCCGAGCTTCCATCGACAGAGGAAAGGACAAAGAAGAGATGACACACACACACACACACACTCACACACACACACTGCACTATTACTCAGCCATAAAAAGGAATGAAATCTTGCCATTTGCAATAACGTGGATGGAGCTAGTGTGTATTATGCTAAGTGAAATAAGTCAGAGAAAGACAAATACCGCATGATCTCACTCATATGTGGAATTTAAGACACAAAACAAATGAGCAAAGAAAACAAAAGAGAGAGAGAAACAAACCAACAAAACAAAACAAAACAAAAAAACCCTCTTAACTATAGAGAACAAACATGGTTACCAGAGGGGAGGTGGGTGGGGGATGGGGGAAATAGATGATGGAGACTAGGGAGTCCACTTATCATGATAAAAAGAATAATAAAGTAAAATGAAAAAAATTTTATCAAATGTAGATAAATAAACGAATGAATCTTTGAAGTGATCAAAATGTCCCTCAGCAGGTGAATGGCTCAAGAAACTGTGGTCCGTCCAGACAATGGAATATTATTCAGCACTGAAAAGAAACAAGCTATCTAGCCATGAAAAGACATAGAGGAACCTTAAATGCGTATCGCTAAGTGAAAGAAGCCAGTCTGTAAAGGCTACACATGGTAGGATTCCAACTATATGACATTTTGGAAAAGGCAAAACCGTGGAGACAGTGAAAGGATTACTGGTTGCCAGGGGAGAAGGGGGAGCAAGGGATGATGAGGCAGAGAACTCCGGATTTTTAGGGCAGTGAAGCTCTTCTGTATGATGCTATCGTGGCTGATAAATGACATATTTATCAAACCGCATAGAATGTGCAGCACCGAGAGTGAACCAGGCGCTCTGGGTGATAGTGGTGTGTCCACGCCGATGTGTGGATGGTAACAAGTGTACGAGGCTGTGGGGGGGGGTGTTGATGAGGAGCGAGGTTGAGGGTTCGTAAGGCAGGGGATATATGGGAGCTGTCTGTATCTTCTGCTCAATTTTACTCTGAACCTAACACTGCTCTAAAAAAATTAAGTCGATTAAAAAGCGAGTGGCAGCTGTTTAATATTGTAATGAAGCAGCCTGAGGTGATGAGACTGGTTGGAGGCAAGGAAAGGGGCTGGCCAAAACCGCGGAGAGATCTGGGGTGTGAGCTTTTCACAGGGCACTGCGAGAAGCTCCAACATAGTTCTGTGATCTAGGAGGCCAGAACCACGTGCAGGGCTGTGCTCGGTCCCAGGAAATCTCTGAGAAGGCCTTAGCATGTCACCGAGGGCTCTCTGGAGGCTCTGTGCAGGCAGGAAACAGGGACGAAGGCAGAGGAGTCCACTGCTCAGGTACTGACAGCCGTGTCCAAACACACACACTCAGCTCTCCCGTAACACGTAGGACACTGTTCTGAAGCATTTAAGGAAACTTCTGTCTAACCGTCGGCTGACCACTGAGCTAACTGGCCACAGACCTCAGTGGCTGCACATGAGAGAGAATATGGACTTTATTTGCTTTTTTAAGATTGTATTTATTTATTTATTTGAGAGAGAGAGAGAGAAAGAAAGGGAGGAAGGGAAGAGGGAGAGAGAATTTCAAGCAGACACCCCGCTAAGTGTGGAGCCCCATGCGGGGCTTGATTTCACAACCCTGAGATCATGACCTGAACTGAAATTAAGAGTTGGACGCTCAACCGACTACACCACATGGCGCCCCGAGAGCACAGACTTTAGACCATTAGTCCAGACAAGCCACGAAATAAGCAAATAGCATCAGGAACAGCAACGACAATAAAGCCTGTCAACGGGGGGGTCAGATTTCCAGAGTAGCCGTATCATATTATTTAAAATGCACAGTTTTCAACAACAACAAAATGATGGTGCACACACACAAAGAGACAGGAAAGGATGTCGCCAACCCGGAACATAGAGCAGCCAACGGAAACTGTCCCGGAGGACACAGGGATACCGGACTTGCTAGATAAAGACTTCACACACTGCTTGAATCAGTCTCTCTACGTCCGTTCAAAGCACCAAGTGAAATTATGAGAACAAGGTCTCATCAAGTAGAGAATATTAGTAAAGACATGGAATTTTTCTTATTTTATTTATTTATTTTTAATTTTTTTATGTTATGTTAGTCACCATACAGTACATCATTAGTTTTTGATGGAGGATCCATGATCCATTGTTTGCATATAACACCCAGTGCTCATTGCAACGCATGCCCTCCTTAATACCCATCACTGGGCTAGCCCATCCCCCAACACCCCTCCCCTCTAAAATCCTGTTTGTTTCCCAGAGTCCATAGTCTCTCATGGTTTGTCTCCCCCTCTATTTTACCCCCTTCATTCTTCCCTTCCTTCTCCTAATGTCCTCCATGTTATTTCTTACGTTCCATAAATAAGTGAAACCATATGATAATTGTCTTTCTCTGCTTGACTTATTTCACTTAGCATAATCCCTTCCAGTTCCATCCATGTAGATGCACATGGTGGGTAATCATTCTTTTTTATGCCTGAGTAATATTCCATTGTATATATGGACCACATAGAAATTATTTTTAAAAATTGAAATGTTGAAACTGAACAGGGAACTATCTAGAATGAATATTTTACTAAAGCAAGCTCACAGTAGATTTGAGATGCTAAGCCAGTCAGCCAACTTGAAGACTGAGCCTGCTGCTTGTGGGGAAAGAGAGATGTGTGAGCAGACGGTCAATGATACAAAGTTATAACACAGCACGATGCTCTCGGAGAGTGGAGAAGGCAAACAAGCGCTTTGCAGGAAGAGGAATTGGATGGTTGCAAAAGACAGCGATGGAAATTGAACTGTTGATTAGGAGTTTTGCAAGTTGGTCCTCAAAAACTTTGCCTGAGTCTGTGTCATGGTTCAAACAGGAACCCTGAGAGACTTTGACATAACATCATGGAGCAGCCTGCATGCTCTTCCTTCCTGGATTTATTATAGGGCCCCAAGCCATTCCCACTCAGTTGTGGCTGGAGGATTATTCAGCAGGATTGCCCAGAAAGTGTCTTGGCATCTATGTCACTACCCAGAAAGGGCCAGGTTGTGGCGTGGACTCCTAGCAGGATAGGACTCCTGCCAACGGGGTTTTAAAATGCCTCCTCCCACTGCCACAGCAAACGGATGAAGTGGCACTCCCAGAAAGAACAGAACTGGTCAGGATGCAGCAGGCCCAGACCCCAGGAGCTCATGTGAGACAGAGAGCTGCAGCTTTGCTCAGCCCCAGCCAGGATTGTATAGATTGTACCTGAGGGGTGCAGAAGCTTCCAGAACAATTTATTAGTAAAGACCCAGAAGGTAGTCTATAACGTGAAAAATGTAATAGCAGAAGACTGAGACCGAAAACAAACGTCGTGAAGCAAGACATGGCCACCCCCCACCACTGTGGGAGTAGAATAGTGTGACAGCCACAAGGACAATCCAGTTCATACAAAGACTTATCCACAGACGCTCGTGCAGCTTTATCAGCAAAGCAGGAACCAACCCAAATATCTATCAACAGGAAATGGCTAAACACATTCTGGAATATCATACAACGGGATACTACTCAGCAATAAAAAAGAATGATCTATTGATACGCACTAAAACATTAATGAATCTCAAAATACCCATGCTGAGCTAAAAAAGCCAGGCAGAAAAGAATGCATGTATACTGTATGATTTACAGAAAATACTAGAAAATGCAAACTAATCTATAGTGACATAAAGAGGACGGTGAGTGCTTCTGGATGGGAAGGTTGTATGCGAAGGAGGGTGAAGATCCTTGTGGGGGTGAGGGATTTGCTCACTATGTTGATTGTGGTGATGGATTCAAGGGTGAATGCATACAACAGAATTTATAAACTGCTAATATCTACAGTTTATGATATGTCAGTTATAGCTCCACAAAACAGGGAGAGAGCAGAGACAGAGATGATAGATAGATAGATGATAGACAAGGGAGAAAGAAGAAAGAAAGAAAGAAAGAAAGAAAGAAAGAAAGAAAGAAAGAAAGAAAGAAAGAAAGAAAGAGAGAGAGGAAGAACAGATAGGAAGAAAAGAAAGGAGAGAGACGGAGGGAAACGCATCTCCACTTCCCGGTGCTCCTTCCTAGTGACTAACGGCTCTCCATGAGGGTAGCGTGGAGACCTATCAGGACCCAGCCTGCATTTATAGGCTGTTTTCTAATATTTGTGAAGTATAGACCCATCTCATTGCAGAGGGTTCACACGGATTGTCTCAACTGATCATGTTATCTTCACAAAGTCAGAATTAAAAGGACACTCCACACACTCATATGTGGGGGCTGGGCTGGTGGGCGCTCCCTGATGGTCAAAGTCAAGATTCCGATGCCCCAAAACGGAGGAATCCAGAGGAGGCCGTCCCTGCAGAACCCGAATGATGACACACTTCTCTCTCTTCGCTTCCCTTCACACGGCCAGTGGCTGGACTGTTCAGAGAGCCAGGGTCGCTCCCCAGCCCCTCGCCCTGCCCAGGAGGACTCTCAGGGGTTCTGAGATCTCTGAGAGCCAGGTCCTCGGAGGACTTCCACGGCTCTGCCTGCTCCTTGGGATCCGGAGGCTTGGCTGGGCCTCCTCTTCCCTCCCATCCGGCCGCAGCTCCAGTCTGCCATCTCCGAAGCCTCGGACAGAAAATGCACGTTGGCCTGGCTCCGGACTCTGAAACTCTGCCCCCAGGAGCTTCAATTACTCTCCTGGCTTTCTCCTGAAAAATAGAATTTTCCACTGTACAGTTCTGTGGAGGCCAGACATGAAAAGACACTGGCTAAAACTGTCACCTGAAGACCTGAATAAGACATAAAGTCTCATTTCCCGTGAGCAGCTCCATCCAGCTGATACGTTCTCTGCACCTGGGGTGAGGCAGGCCCTTGGTCAAGCTCTGGACAGAAGCAAGGATGAGCGGGGAGCCTTCCTGGCCTAGGGGAATGTGTCAGTAGTCTCTGGAAAATGTCTTGTTAAAATGGGGGACAAAAGAAGTGCTTTGATGATCCAGAGCCAGTCAAGAATATTCTGGATCCAGTTAAAAGCAGCCGCTTGCTGAAAGAATGACAGGAAGGGAAGGTATAAAATGTAACCTGCGGAGACAGGAACGGAGAGTGAGGGCCTCCGATGACAGGGGGCAGCTAATGTTCAGACAGCGGAGAGCAAGCAGACAGGGTGTCGGAGTAGGCGAGTTTAGCCCTATGCCTGCCGCGAGGGACCCGACAGAACAAGCTGCTGCTGGCCAGACACTGGACCCCTAGCCCCTCCTTGCTTGATAAAGGGGCCAGTTTTGCTGCTCCCAGCCAAGCAGGACACTCGTGGCCTCTTGCTCAGGCCTCTTCTAGAGAGGTGTGGCCATGTAACCTGTTTCCTTCTGGGGCTGCTCCTGGCAATTACTTTGCTTTCTTTGCAAAGGGGGAAAGGGGCGCCTGGAGGGCTCAGTCAGTTCAGCGTCCAACTCTTGGGTTTGGCTCAGGTCCTGATCTCCGGGTCCTGAGATTGAGCCCCTGCCTTGGGCTCCATGCTCAGCGGGGAGTCTGCTTGAGACTCTCTCTCCTTCTCCTTCTGCTCCTCCTCCCGCCCACGCTCACTCTCTCTATCACTCTCTCTCTCTCTAAAAATAAATAAGTAAATTTTTAAAAAGGGAGATATACATAGCTACACCATCTCTCCCCTTCTTCTGGCCTGGAATGTAGCTGTGATCACTGGAGTTGCAACAGCCGTTTTGCAACCCTGAGGCAAAGAGTGAAAGGCTTGCAGAGACACTGCGTCACTAAACCAAAGTAGCAGCTACAGACTTGAGACCTCTTGGCATGTGGGGGAGAAAATGTTTATTTCAGTCGCTGTCCCCAAGTTTTTGTTACTTAAAATAGAAGGTATTCCTAGCGGACTTGAAAGATGAGGAAGCAGGGCCTCCAGTACTAGAAAGAAGCAAAGGAAATCTGTGGTAGTGGGTAAGTCCCTGAATGACTGTGGAGCAGACCCAGAGCCATCAGAACGGGGGGGCAGGAATCTAGACCTGGAGGGCTCTGGGCAGCCTGTGTAAGGGGAAAGGGGAAATAATGTGTTACCCAAAGCACTTGACCAGAGGCAGAGGTGGTTTAGAACTTTCTGAAAGATTTTAGGTAAGACTCAGTGGTATTTACATAAAAAACTAAGCAAGCAGGGGCAGCTGGGTGGCGTCTAGCTCAGGTCATGGTCCGAGGGTCGTGAGATCGAGCCCCATTTCAAGCTCTGCACTCAGCGGAAAGTCTGCTTGAGATTCTCTCTCTTCCTCTCCCTTTGCCTCCCCCACTCCCTCTAAAATAAATAAATCTTAAAAAGAAAAAAAAACAACTAAGCAAGCAAACAGGGCATTTATTAACTACAGGAAACATTAAAAAAATTAGAGAGGAAATATAGTAATTGTACCCTTCTGAATAAATAATTCTTGAGCAATATTTCCACAGTCAGGACATCACCCATACTGAATAATTCAACTAACATTGTGCTCGAACTCTCTTCGGAAGGTGAAAAAGGGAACCTGAGTGGAGAAGTTGTAAGAGAGGCTTTAACTTCATCCACAGTAGTCATAAAGCCAACAGATAATATCTAAAATTGAAATGTCAATAAACTGCCGTCGAAGTGTTTTGTTCAGAATAAGGAAAGTGAGACCAGGGAAAAGAGCCAAGAGTAGAACATGGCTGGCCTTGGAAAGCAAGCCTTGGGAGTAGACTCAGATAAGGCGGGGCATGAAGACTGCTGTTTTTTGTAATAATCTTTGTATAATGATGTTACTCTAAGCTCTCCTTGGCACAATATTAATTGGATCAAAGTTAACTATTTAAAATCACATCTGATGGAGGGAAGCAGCAAAGTGCTCTTGGAGGAAGTGGGTTTTTTGATGGGTGTTGCAATGGACTCTTACACTCTACCTTCAAGCAGAAGGCTTTTCCTTAATCAAAAGCCCCATCATCTCACAATGCTCTTTTAAAATTACTCCTCATTCACCCAACAAGCATTTAGGGAGCCCCAACAAGCACCCATAATGGGACGAGCTCTGTGCCAGGCACCAGTCGTGCTTTCGTAAGAGATCCCAGGAGCCCTTTGCTGCCAGGACCTTCACTTAAAGAAGACCAGTTTGAAGAGAAGCCTCCAAGACACCTGGATGGTATCCAACCTGACCCCACACACTTGTCTTGAAACTAGAGGATCCCCATAGCCCCATGCTGAGGCACGCTCCCTCTGCCTTCACCCCATACAGGCTACTCTCTGTGCAGGACCCAGAGGAGTCCCTTTAATGTGGATCAGATGCCTTCATTCCTCCGCTGCAACGCTGACATCTGACTCAGCCAGAATAAAACCCAAATCCTTCCACGGCCAACAAGCCTGCACAGGTTAACCTCTTGTTCTCCATTCCTCCCCAGCATTCACATTCTCTGATGTCTCCCTCCCTGTCCTCAGCCTACTGTGATGCATTCATTTATTATCTCTTTCTGTCTAGTAGATGACTCCTAACCAGGCTAGAACTTTGCTTTGGTCATTACTGTATCCTCAACACATACACCAATACCAGGCACATAGCAAGCATCCAATAACTAGTTGTTGAATTAATAAATCAACAAAGAGCCATTGTAGACCATATTAGTAAGTCAACAATAACAGCTTGAGTGTTGTTAAACCATCAGTCTTTCTTCAGAGTGAAGAATACGTTGCAAATAGGAACATCCGAAGAGAGGCAGGGGCACCACTGTGGATGCAGGCTGGGGCAGTGACCCCGATGCAAGGAAGCTATGGGCTGAGAAGAGAGCTGGCAGCCAGCAGCAGCAAGACTTAGGGAGGGTCCAGCAGGAGAGGTAGGAGCCAAACCAGGACGGTGGAGGGCTAAGGAACCAAAAAAAGGTTTTGTAAAGGAAGGATGCAGATTTAGGAATCCTCGAGGTCGGGGAAGATGCATAATGGAAAATGACCATTAGCTTAGCAATAGGAAGACTACTGATGACTGCAACAAGGGCGGCTTCCTTGGGTGATGGACATAGAAGTCAGACGCCACTGTCGATAGGGAACAGTCGGGAGCAGAGGTCTCAAATACAGCCCACCGTGTCACAGCACGGATGTGTTGGAAAGGAGGGACATTCAGTAGAAAATGAGCTGCTGTGTGGGAAGTAGGGATTCTTTCGGAGTTGGGAGTGACCTAAGCACAGTTACGTCCAGGTGGAAAGCAACAGGTGGGAGGTGAAAAGAAGAAGATCCGGGGAACATAGAAGCCACATGATGGGGCAGGGTCCCTGATGGAAGCATGCAGAGCACACGTCAAGGGAATGGCCCTGGAGAGGGGGCCCAAGTTACGGAAGCGGGAATAGATGCTAGGGGGTGTGTGCTTTGGCGGTGGCAGGTGCATAAGCCTTCTGGCTCGTTCCTCCAGCCAACATGTATGCTCTATGCAGCAAAGTCTATGCTGGAGACTGTGTTGCAGCTGGGAGCACTGGGCGAAGGAAGACACATCCTCCAGAAATGACTCAGCGTAAGAGTTCCAAGATGCCCTTTTCTCATTGTTGCCTAACTTCTTATCTTTGTCCCAGATGGCCAGGGATCTTGACCTTCAAGTTTAATCCCATTTAAAAAGCCCGTTATCTTTGGCCCCAAATAAGCCTCCGCTTCGTGTAATGTCTCCCTGCTCTGCTCCCCCACCATAATGTTTTCCTCATAGAAAATCCCCAGCCTACTCTCTGCTTTAACATTCTGACTCCAGTATCGCTCTGATGGTCTCTATAGAATTGTCCCTAAGAAGAACCTCCAGGTTTCTGAGCCTCATCCAAGGCTCTGCTAGCAGGGGCACCTGCTATAAGTCTTCAATGAAGAAGCAAATAAATTCATCAACTATGTCTTCTCGTCTGTCTAGAGCAGACAGAGCTCCAGTCTGTGAGCATCGCCCACCGGCCAGCCAGGGAGATGAGAGGACCTGAGCCCGAGACACAGTTCAAGCATGAGATGCATCTGAGTGTGAGTCCAGCCCTGGCACAAGCCAGCTGTGTGAGCTTGAGTTTACTCCTCTGAACATCGCTGATGCCGATTTTCTTATTTTAAAACTAGGCAAAAGAATTCAAACTTGAAGTTATTTTAAGAATTGGGCGAGTTAACAGAAATGGCTAACAAATGATCAACCTAGCCAGTAAGTGAAGAGATCAAATCGAACACAAGAAAAGATCTTAAGTTATTAGATTAGGGGGGATGAGAAGAATGATAAAAACGTGTGCAAAGAGGAAAAGTAGGTCCTCTTAGGGATTGCTGGTGGGCGTGTAAGTAAGAGAGTGTTTCTGGAGAGGATCTGGCAGTAGCTAAAAGTTGCCCCACACATTCTGGCTAAGACACACGGATGGGTGTGCAGAACTGTCTGTTTCAGAATTGTCTGTATTGTAAACATTGGAAACAACTAAACAGTTAAAAATTATAGAACACGAGATTCATAATATGCTATTGACAGAAAAGCCATGCTATCAATCAGCAATATGTAATTCCATTTTTGTTTTCAAAATTTTGCATTTTCTAATGTATATATACACACCTGTACAAATCGATATATAGTTATGTAGATAACTACAAAGAGAAGGTCTCAGAATGTTCTGGAAAGTTATACATCCAAATGTTAAGAGTGGATATCTTCTGGCAATGGTCCTCTCAAGAAGAATTGTGAGACGTTATTTTTGTTTTCAAATTTATCCCTAACTTCATTTTCATCCTTTTATAATAATCATAATGGATCTTGTTATGAAATCAAAAATAATATTTTGAAAATGACAACAAGCATCGCATTTAAAACAGTACAGTGCCTCGGCTCTAATGGGTGCCCATGAAATGTCAGCTACTCGTGATTACTTAAAACAAGAATATAGAACAAAATTAGCTGACTTCTCTTCAGACCAAAATTACAAACTTGACCCTATTCTCTCCATTCTCTGACCAACTTGAAAATACACATTTTGATGCTCTCGCATCTCCAACGTGTAGCCCAGTGCCTAGCCCATGGGCAGTACTGTGTAAACACAGGGGAGAAAGGATAACTGAATGCACATCCTCCTATAGAAAGAGGACTTCACAGGAATCTGGAAGACGAGGGAGAAAAAAATGGAAGGACTATTCCCACCATGCCCAGCGCTTTCCCAGTGGCTTCATTTACGTATCTTCTTGGATCTCGCAGCCCTTGATGTTATTTAACTCCTTCTTCCAAATGAGGAAATGGGGCTCCAAGAGTCTCTGTCACGCAGCCGGTGGTGGAGAAGGACTGACAGCCAGCTCCCTCTGACTGCTGACACCTGCCCCCCCACCCCTCCAGCTTAGTCTGCCAAGCCCTGCAGGTACGTGCGTTAGTGGGACTTATAAATCTGCCTGGTCGTCCAGACACCACTGTCTTCGGGGTATCAAGCAGGGGAGGTCCTGACGGGTTGGTGGCTCAGCGGTGAGGAACTGAGCCTGGAGAGCAACCAACCCCGGGGTAATGGGGCAGAGCAGCAGCCCTTTTCGGCTGAAGAGATTGAAGGAATTTTCATCCAATCCTCGAAATTATCCTTTTCCCTTCTCAGGAGACATAGCAATCAAAGAGACGTGGCAAAGAGAAGCAGTGGGCTTGGAAAGATCAGTGGTACAAAAAAGTCCAGAATCTTCCACCATTAGTGCCCTAATTGTTTTTATCACCCACTTTTCACTCAAACGTCAAACTTCATCTCTTCCTTTCTCCTCTCCCAGGTCACGGATGTTTAATATTCCTGACTAAGACATAATGAGCCTTTTTATGTCACTGTAATATTTAGTCTCTTTAAAACGTGATTAACTTCACCCATTGTGCAATGCAGGGACGACTAGAAATTCAGGAGATGGGATTCCATTAGGCAGATATTATGACCAAGCCAAGCTGAAAGGGAAATTAAACCAGGTGGCAAAGTTCACTGGTGATAAACTACACCGACAGCCTGGGGTTGATTGTCTGTGAAACTCGGGTCAAAAAAAGTAAAGGACTGGGTTATAAAGGACTTTGAAAAGTTAAAATTTTCCACTTTTGTGAAAGCCTGCTTCCCAAATGAATAGATTTTTTTAATGTTCTAGTGTACTAAGACTTTTTAAAGAATAACTTCAGTCTATGTGCTTCTAAATTGCAGTCCCCATCATGAATGGTTCATTTGGCAAAAATAAGTTCACAAGTCAACGAGTAGGCAATTGCTCATAAAACATCATAGGAAAATGTAACATGCATTCTTATGTTTTTGTGCAAAAAAGCATGAGGGTGCTCCTATCACTTTTTTCTTTTTTCTCGAAATAACTGATGTGTCCCACGCTCATGAAAAAACACGCAATATCTTTAAAGCACCCAACACACCATGAAACAAGGACTGACAAAACCAAGTTGAACATACTCTGGGGCTATCCGTGGCCATGACTCAACTGGCACACATTTCATTCCAGACCTGTCCCTTCGATTTCCACTTAGGAGTTCACGCTTGATTTTTGTCTCCCATTTTTTCTATTCCATCAATGACTTTAAACTCGAGCCACCCCATGAAGAAGAATTAGGACAACACTTGACATTCATTGTGAATTACCAGTAGCAAACACTATATATAGTAACAGGGGCATGGCTACTGAGGAGAGAAAGGAAAGCATTTTTGTGATAGCCTCTGCTTGCTGTCAATTTACCAACATACTAATAACAATTAAATGCTAATAGTAGTATTAGAAGGATAAATATTGACGACGTGGCACCATTTAGATTTCAAGCCCAAGTCCCCAACCACTACAGATGGGGCCAAACTACAGATCTGGCGGACTTCACCTCTTAAATATGTTTTAGTCCAGGGGCGTGTGGGGGGCTCAGTTGGTTAACCCTCAGCCTTCGGCTTGGATCATGATCTTGGGGTCATGGGATCAAGCTTTGAGTCTGGATCCCCTCTCAGCGAGGAGCCTGCTTCGCCCTCTCCCTCTGTCCCTTCCCCCCAACTTGTGCTCTCGCTCTCTAAAATAGATAAATAAATAAAATCTTTTTTAAAAAAATATGTTTTAATCAATCTGCTCTCCTTCTAGATTATGGCTGTTAGAGCTGAACCCTCCTCTGCCCTCAGCTCCACTGTTTCTGCAGGAGCCCGTGAGCTAGGCTCCGGCCCCCCCCAGCGGCCCCCCCAGCGGCCCCCCTCAGGGGCTTCCTTGTCCTAATGCAGCATCTGCATTATGATGTTCAGCTCTCTCCAGGAGCTGGCCGTTTTCGCCCTGCCCTCCATGCTTCCTCTCCCGAGGGCGAAGCTTTCTTCTTGGCTCTGGAATTTCTGTGGCTGTGCCTTCACGCACCTCCACCCTGGAAGGGTGAGGACAAGGAGTTTTACCCTAGGGAATTTGGCCTCCTGTGGGATGGAACCTCTGTTTCCCTGGTGACCTGGGAGTTCTGTAGAACTTGGAGAAGGAATGTACTCAAAAACATGGAGCGGACTAGACTGCAATTTTGTGGATTATCTTCCTCTTTCATATATGACAATATGGTAGCTTGTTCTGCCTAGTACTGTATGTGTGTGCAGTCAATGTCATCATTATGACTGATTTTGAATCATGCTGTCTTATTGAATTATTTCACTGTTTTTATTCGTTTTTGGTTAATTGCCTTGAATTTTCCAGGTATGTCATCATATTGTATTTCACTAGGGATGGTTTCACTTCTTCCTTTCAAGTTCTGGTACATAAAACCTCTTTATCTTACCAACACATCTGTTATAATGAGAAATTATAGTGATGATGGCATCCTTGTCTTTTTCCTGAATTTAGTGAGACTGTTTAAGTGTTTCCTCATTCATCCTGAAGATGCCTTTGGGACAAAATAGATATCACTTACCAAATTGAGAAAATATTATGAAGTCCTATTATATTAAGTTTTTTAAAGCTAGGAATGGATAGTCCATTTTGCCTAATTCAGCATCTAAAAAGATTATCAGAAATTGTTTCCCTTAGATATATCAATATGATGGATTCAGTGTATTTCATATAATGAACCAATCTTGATTATTGGAGTAAGTACCATATAGTCATACTGTGCTTTTTTTTCCTAATGTGCTGTTGAATCATTTGTTAAAATTTTATTTAAGGTTCTGTACTATGTGTGTGGTCACAATTCATTGCTGGAGGATTTAAGCACATCCTGTGTTACTCCTTTAGGAAAGGAGTCTTAGAAGCTTGCTCCTGCTTTTCTCCAGATTTTCCCCACGTGTCTTTCCCCTCTGCCAATTTTGCCTTATATCATTTTGCTTTAATAACTTACCATAAATGTTTTGGTGTCTGGCCTAAGGGAGATTGAGTTAGGGATACATTTAGCAGGGATTTGCTGAGATTCATGTATGTGATTTGCTATCATTGCCATTCCTAAGTAACTTATTGCTAGCCTTCTTGGTTTGGGAATAGCTTCTGGAAGCCTCCACTCATGCTCTGCGTCAACTCACTCTGCACAAAAACTTGAAGATGCAGAGTTTGATCATGATGGGGATGTGTCCTGCGGTCCCTGGCACGAGGCGTATGTGGCTAGCTGAAGCAAAACTAGGTTTGCCACGTACACGGCCAGAAGTTTGACGGCAGAAAATTCTTCCAATCAACTGTGTACAATTATAAATTTGGTTCTCCTTGATGTCTAGTCAAAACAGGAGTTCTCTCCTGCCAGCAGCAGACACAATTATAAATGCACTGTACATGTTTTTCTTTTGCAATGTGAATTATTTAAAAAATTGAATGTATCCGAACCCTATGCTCTCAGAATAGAAACCAGCAGCGGAACTCTAAGTGGCAGGTGTCTCTGTGTGAGAAGTGGTGTGTTCCGTCCATCACAATGTATCAGATTGCATCTTGCATCTCCAACACATCTTGTCCTGACGAAGTCAGCTGGTTCCGGATGAAAGAGAACACAAACTTGTCAGTGACACAGCAAAGAAGCCTAAAGAAACAGGAGACAAACTCCTACACATTCATCAGGAAGTCGATGGATGCAGAGTAAAAATGATTGGATTACACTAATAAGTAGCTCAGTACAGAATAGTTGCCATTTTTAAAAGCATTTGAATTGCTTTTGTGTGTGCCTTAATTTCAGATTCATTTTATATGTTTTCGGAATTAACAATCAAAGCAAAATTCAAACTCATTGGGAAGTATCTTAGTAGAAGTAAAAAAAAAAATTAAACAAAGCTAGACTGGCAAAATCTTCTTTTTTCTGGTTTTCTTTTTTTAATTGAAGTGGCATTGTTACACAATGCAGCATTCGTTTGGGTGTAGGACATAGCAATTTGACAAAGGACTAGCAGACTCTTTATGAAGCCGAAGTCTCTGATTACATCACAACAGGAATTAAAACTCACGATCAGGGGCGCCTGGGTGGCACAGCGGTTGAGCGTCTGCCTTCGGCTCAGGGCGTGATCCCAGTGTTATGGGATCGAGCCCCACATCAGGCTCCTCTGCTGTGAGCCTGCTTCTTCCTCTCCCACTCCCCCTGCTTGTGTTCCCTCTCTCGCTGGCTGTCTCTATCTCTGTCAAATAAATAAATAAAATCTTAAAAAAAAACAAAACACAATCAAGGTCATAAAGATAAAGACCAGAACCCTGGTAGCCAAAAGCATCTACAAGAAATGACTACGGAATAGATAACACCGAGTATGAGAATCGGGATTCTCCCGAACAGGAAGCAGCAGAAGAAGGGGGATGCGAGTACGGATGAGGGGTCACCGTTTGTACTAGTGACAACACAGACATGGGGTCAGCAGCAGCTCGGCTGTGCTCAGCTCACGGACCTCAGTGCCTGGTGTGATCGCTCCCGATGGCCTGGGACAATGAGCAATGTTTTCCTTCGTGTCTGACTCAAACACAACTGCTTTTCCAATGTCATGTTCATAGATATTGGAAGAATCGTGTTATAAAGGAATACAAAGAATCAACCAACACGTAAATGGACGTACAAGGTACTTTTGAGACAAGTGTTTAAAAAAAATCAAGAGCCAAACCGCTGTGACCTTGGGTGTCCCGTGAGAGGTTGTATACGTACACATATGTCCTATATGGCTGCGTGCTGTTTGGGTTGTCAACTGTGTGCTATGAAGGGGTACATCAAATACACCAGCCACTCAATAGTACTCCGTTATTGGAGCTTCTGCACTGGATATAACAAACATGGATGTGTGACAAATATTGGGTACTACCCTTTTAACAGAAAATTCTATCAGAAATTTTTGATTTTTTGGCCAACTGACAACTATCTATGACTTTATTTTTTTTAAAGATTTGATTTATTTAGTTGACAGAGAGAGACAGCCAGCGAGAGAGGGAACACAAGCAGGGGGAGTGGGAGAGGAAGAAGCAGGCCCATAGCAGAGGAGCCTGATGTGGGGCTCGATCCCATAACGCCGGGATCACGCCCTGAGCCGAAGGCAGACTCTTAACAACTGTGCCACCCAGGCGCCCCTATCTATGACTTTATTCAATGAAGTGAAACAAGTTTTGGACTATTGTAGCCTAGCCTTGAATGACATACTGAAAACACCGCTATATTATGGAGAACAAAAGCCTCCACGTGCTCTTCAAAAACATTTAAAAAATGGTACAAAATGTGCAGAGAGAGTCTCATTCCCTAAATTCTGTTGAAGGAAAATCTGCCGTCCCAGAGCTGAGGCAGGTGACAGCTTTGGTATTCTACTCCATTAAATGTTTTCCTTTCAGGTTTGATTTGTAGATGTGTTATTTTATACACACGTGCCAACTTGGATTTTTCTCTAAAGATTTTAAGGGTGATAAGGTGGCGTGGCCATTATTCAAACCTTGCACGTGGGCAAAAAGATCTTTAAAGCACCGTGGCAAACATTTTTGAAAACAGAAGAGAAACCTGAGCACCAAGAAAATGTAAAAAAAAAGAAAAAGAAAAGAAAAAAAGAAAGAAAAACTGTATTCGAAAAGTTGATAAAGCTTCAATACACTATTTCAACTGTAATTTGAAAAGGCATTTTGGAATGTCTCAATAAAACAAACAAGAAATCACAGGCTCCCGAACTGGATGTTTATGAAACGTACATTCTTTTATCAACTTGAAACTTATTTGCCAAGGAAATGAGAAGAAATGCAATTAAAAATTAATGGAAACAAAATGAAAATATGAGGGAAAAAAAGCACTAGAAATTAACCTGACATTTAAAAGCAAATTATAATGGAAATAACATTTGGATCACACTAAATGTGGTAATCGTGACTTTGCCCATAGAAATAACGCATAGGCTCTTGGATTGTCTGACAGTTTGATCAATGGAAGAGAGTGAGTTCTCTTCATCTATTAGGAAGATATTCAAATTTCTGGCTGATTTGAAACAAAGTGCGGACATCAATGGAGGTCATATAAAATATCATAATAAAATCCAAACATACCATCACAAGAGCAAATCATCACAAGCTGGCTGATGAGAGTCAGTAAATCAAAGATAATTTAAGATTTAGGTGTTACACCTGGGTGGCTGCCTTCAGCTCAGGTCATGATCTTGGGGTCCTGGGATCAAGCTCCCTATCTTCTCTCTGCTCAGCAGGGAGTTTGTTTCTCCCTTCTCCCTCTGCCTCTGCCCCCCACTCATCCTCTCTCTCACTCTCTCTCTCTCTTTCAAATAAATAAACTTTTTAAAAAAAGAAAGAAAGAAAACTTAAAATGCCCTGCAACCTTACAGAAAATCTATGTCAGAAATTGAATAGACTTTTTCCCCAAATTGATAACAATCCTAAAATTTATATGACATATCCAACGTGGGGTTGAGATGTTAAAAAGAACTTTTCTTAACTACCAGTAAAAACTATTTTAATCCACCATCTTTTCTATTGCCTCACTAGAAATTATTACAAAACTGCTGTCCTGGGAAGAGGCAATAAAAGCACACACCCAAAATCTTAGGGAAAATGTGTTATAGAAGTGTGCCCAGGGGCGCCTGGGTGGCACAGTGGTTAAGCGTCTGCCTTTGGCTCAGGGCATGATCCTGGCGTTGTGGAATCGAACCCCACGTCAGGCTCCTCCGCTATGAGCCTGCTTCTTCCTCTCCCACTCCCCCTGCTTGTGTTCCCTCTCTCGCTGGCTGTCTCTATCTCTGTCGAATAAATAAATAAAATCTTTAAAAAAAAAAAAAAAAGAAGAAGAAGTGTGCCCAGAAGTTAATACAAAAAATAGGGTGGTTGGTTTTTTTCTGGATTTTGTAAGATTACTTTGGATTTTATAGACTTTCAGTCTATACAATTTATTTTCTCATTCTCACTAAGTATTCCATTTTAATCTGATTTTCTGTTCGCAATCCTCCGTTCTTTAAAGAGAATATGCAAAGTTGTATCATCGCAGCCTCTGTGATAATAGAACTTTAAGAGCAGTGATAATATCTTACCCATAACAACAACGGATCTGAGGATAGCCTTAGTGAAGACATGACTTTTGGGTAAAAATATCGAGCCATTATTTAAACTTTAATACATCACAAGCTACTTCTCTCATTGCTCCACTATTCAGAATTTCCCTCCTTCCTAAATAATTTGCAACCATTAGCCTATGTATGTTGTAACAAATGCTAGCTGTAGGTCGATGGAAAAACAGGAAAAAGGCAAATTGACTTCTCAGAGCTGGTTAATAGCAAAGCACAGTGACAGGCTGTGTTTCCTAAGAAAGGGCCACCAGAAAACACTGCATTGTAGAGTGACGTCTTGATCTTTATCTCATCATTCAGGACCCAGAAGCATCTGGGAAGTCCAGGAGACCTGCCCTGCAGGGACCAGGGGAGCAGCCCAATTGCTGACCTATGCGATTATTATAAGCAAATGAAATGCATGTTGTTTAAAATCAGTATATTATGGGGTGGTTTGCTACACGGCAAAAGCTGACTGATGTGCTCATGAAGCCACCTATTCAAAAGACACCTGGCTATAAGGGAAGTTCTGCCCTCTACCAACGCTGACCACGACTCTGAGCCACGTCGCTGTTTTGAATACACTGTGTCCTCTGTCCTGAATGCCTTTTCCCCTCCTCTTTGCTAGTAATCTCAAACCTTTCCCCCCCTGCTGATGTTGCCTTCTCTGCAGTTTCCTCTTGTGACCCAGGTTATTAGCCATTTTCTCTCCCGGTGCCTCTAGCATATGTTATAACTCCATCACGTGGTCTCACTCATCTCCATGTCTTCAGTAGCGAGCTCAGTGGCAGGCAGGCAACGTTCTGAGTGACCAAACACCACTGTGGTTAATGAAATGACCTTTCAACTATGAAAGACCTCATTTCAAATCCCAGCTTTACTACATGCTAACTGCGGGACCTTAGCAAATGGACCTGGCTGGGTAGAACAGGAGGTCAGAATGCTGGAGTAAACAAGGGGATGGTGGTTATTTCCTCTCAAGAAAGTGAGTCTGGGTGGGCAATCCCAGGCTCTGTTGGTGTCTCCATGGTGAGAAAGGGCTCAGACTTCTATCATTCCTTCCATCATGCTTTGCTTGTGATTTCTGTTCTCAAGCTCACCTCATGGTCAAGAAGCCTCTAAATACTCCAGTATCACATTCTTGTCCCAACCAAGGATGAAAAAGTACAGAAGCAGGAAAAGGATGTTTCTCTGAGTCCAATTGTCTCCCTTTATAGAGTTTGCCCCACAGTCTCAACCAACGTCTTCACCTGTCTCCTCGGACGTTCTCATCCACAAGGGAAGGCAGCATGCACTTTCATAATTCAACATGTTGCCACCCCCAGCAATACAGGGAGGGCTTCTGCAATCAAAGAAAAAAAAAGAGACTGGCTAGTGAGTAGGAGACTTGGAGGGTCTGCAACATTTTGGACCCATCAGTTCAACCTTTTTGATCCTAAATTCTCTCAGAGGGACACTGGGAACAAGACCCTTTCAAGGTGGCTGTGTGGTTTTTGTGGGATGACTCCTGTGAAGGACCCAGCTGAGGGTCACAGTAGCTGCTTAGTAAATGCTAACTCTTCTTAATGTGACTTTTTATGAAAATATGTTCTCTACTATCTCTATCTCCATTCACTATCTTTTAAACATCTTGGAAATTCTGAGCCATCTATGGCTGTTCATCTTTCTTTTCCCAATGCCAAGCACAGTGCCTGGTATATTAGATAATCAGCAAATACCTATTCAAATAAAGTCAACTGAAAATTAAGCATTGAAAGTGCATAGAAAGTACCTCCCAATACAAATGCTTACCTGGACAAATTGTGGCTCTGCATTTGGCAATAGGCTTTGCAGAGACAAAGCTTGACAAAGGATTTCTTTCAGCACAATCAGCCCTCAAATGGCCACTCAGCAAACGGATATTCAGTTTCTATAAATCAGCACTGTCGGCTACAGAGTCCTGAGAAATTCAAGTCAATAAGAATGTTTAATAAACAAGAAGTGTATAGAAAATGAGCAGGAGAGTACGGCCATCTTGGAAGTCTAAAGGGGTTGTTCACGTCTCTATCCCCCCTCCCTTAAAACTTAATTTCCTCTTCCCTCCAACCCCTTACCTTTTGGGAGAGGCAAACCAGTCTTGGCCTTTCTCGGCTACCAACGGTCATGGAAACTGGAGGATTTACAACGTAGAACAAGAGAGGAAGGCTTTCATAGCATCCCACTGGTGATGAAAAGTCCAAACCAATGAGCCTAGTATCCTAGGCCTTTGTTGGTCTGGTCCACATCAGCCTTTCCAGCACTAGGCATTCTGCTAGTCTCTGAAGACACGCATTGTTTTAAAAGATTTATTTAGTTGAGAAAGAGAGAGCACGAGCAGGAGGGGCAGGTGGGAGAGAGAAACTCAAGCAGACTTCACAAAGAATGCAGAGCCCAACGCGGGGCTCGATCTCACAATCCTGGGATCGTGACCTGAGCCGAAACCAAGAGTCGGAAGCTTAACTGACTGCACCACCCAGGTGCCCCTTTAGACATGTATTTAATCCACAAAAAAACTGTAAGAAACAGGTGCTTCTTTTCATATTTTATTGATGAGGACATCGAAACTCCGAAATTACATGACAAATTATTTAGGACCATTCAGTTCCTACAGATAGAAAACCAGCACAAATAAACTTATACCAAAAAATAAAAAAAAATAAAAATTGTCTATATAACTAAAAAGTCCAAGGGTAGGGTTGAGGTCAGGTAAAGCTAGATCCAGGAGTTCAACTATTGAATCAAGACTCAATCTTTCTCAATTCTCAGCACTGCTTGCCTCAGCTTGGTTTATTCTAAGACAGCATCTATCTCTGCAATGGCAAGATGGCCCCAGAAGCTCCATTTACTTGGTTCTTAGAGCTCAAGACTCCACAGAAAAAGCAGGCCTCCTTCTTGATCACACTGGCAAAGTCTCAAAGAGAAACGTGAGTCCAGTCTGACTCATGTGCATAGTCCTGGACTAAGCAATGTGGCCAGAGAACAGGCTGAATAGGTCCCCTGGACCAGGCAGGGGCTCAGTGAATTGAATCCCACATGAGCCATGGGGGTTGAGCACGATTTGGTGAGAATGGGAATGTGGTTATTTCCCGGAGATAGAAGGTAAATGCTGAGCTCATTTACACAAATCCCAGCCAGGTAATAGATTCAATCTTTCATTCTGGTTTACCTTTCTCCAAAGCCCAGATTTTTTAGTACAAAATTTGGGTGTCAGATTAAAGACCAAAAAGCTACATGATTTTTAAATGAAAGCGTATTTGTAGATGTTTATTCTTGCTGGACCGTGCTAGCATTTATATGTGCTGTTTCACTGAAGTCTTCACTATTATGGACGAAGACCACTTCTTGGGATGGGCAGTTCTGTGGAGGAGGAAAGTGAGGTTCACAGGGATTGAGGTCCCCAGCCAAAGTCAACAAATGAGAGAGCTAGGACTCACCTATTTCTACCCGACCTTGCAGGTGCAGAAATCCCACAAACCCCAGCGGGCACTCCTCCGCGCAGGCCTGCTTGGCACTCAGTGGGGAGGTGATTGACGTGTGAACTCAGCCCAGCCTGCTTGGGTAGAACAGCTAAGTGTCCCTCACTGGCCCCTTTGCAGTGCTGGAGTCCTAGGCCTCATGCCACCAGCCCCTGGCCACAGCCCTGTTCCAGGCTGAGTCAGTTTTCCAGAAATAGGGTCTGCCGCCCCAGCTGACTCCTCTTACTCCATCCAGCCCTGTGCTCAACTGATTACAAGAACAGCCCTAACCTTCTGAGTCTGCCCGTGTCCACCCCCTTTACTATGCAGCTTGGCCGCTCCTCCTACCAAGATGTGAAATCTAGTCCCACCTCTCAAACCTGGGGTGGCCTTGGGACTTGTTTTGGTCAGTGGAATGCAGCAAGAGTAATGTGGGTGGGGTTCCCAGCCAGGCCTCAAAAGGCTAGTCTGGTGGGGAGGTGAGGGACCATGTGGGAAGGGGAGCCCTGGGTAAGCCAAGGCCATTCTACACCGGCCCATGGCCCCCCACCCCTGTGAGTGAGCCCCGAAGACATTAGCAGAGCTGCTTACATGACCCGCAGCTGATGACAGATGTGTGCGTGAGCCCGGCCAAGACCAGAAGGGTACAGCTGCCCTCTAAACCCATTAACAGCATTAGCACTTCTTGCCTTAAGATGCTGAGTTTGGGAGAGCTTTGTTATACATTAATAGCGAACTGATACAATCCCCACAGACACATCCGGGCCACTCAGATGGGGCTGAAGTCTCCACACCCCTTTCGACCTAACTGAACATCTGGTCAGTTTCCCTTCTCATCACGGGCCACACCACACCCTGAATCCATTCACTTTCTCTCCCAGGCTCCCAGAGGAGGCCTTGGCCACGAATACTGGTTGCCCCCGACCAAGTCATGATATTCTAAACCCTAAGCTGCCATCAGTAGGGCCCATGAAAAGAGCGGGGGGGGGGGGGCACTCCTAGCCTGCAAGGAATCACCATCCAGCTGAAAAAAGATTCACATCTGAAAACAGCCAGCAAGCAATTACCCCAATACTGCGTGAGACATGTCTCAGCCGCTGTCGGAGGAAAAAGTCTCTACTTACCAGTCTGTCTCAAGCACCAAGCTGGGAGACCCATGAGGGCAGGACCAAATCTAGTTCCTCCGTGGATCCCCAACAACTAAGCTCTGCCTAGACCAGAGCAGGTGCACATATACATGTCCCCCAGGAATGAATGGCAACAGGTTCAAGTGCGAATCCAGTGGTTTAGATACTATGGGATCAAGAAATTCAGCAGGTGGTTGGCATGTACTCAGGGTCAAAGATGAATGAATGAAGGCGTGAGTGCATCACACATGCTGGAGATGTACTATGTATCCATCTGTATGAACAGCCATGGGAAGAGTAGCAGCGTCAGTCTGTCCCTGACCACAGGCCCCTGGGCTCAAGCACCTTATTTGCACTGTCTGGGTTTTCTCACTATCAAGGAGACATTAAGTCAGAGGATTTCCACGAGAATCAGAAGTGATCGTGGGTTCCTCCAGTGAACCGGCAACAATCGGGCATCGCGGGCGTGGCTCCCAGCAGTACGTGGCTCTAAGCCCCAGGCAGGAGCATCTTCGTGGGGGTGAGAGGGATAAACCTGTAAGCTACAAACACAGCACGCTCCGAGGAAGAGGAGCCACAGCCAGAGTCCGGCAGACAGGCTTTCTCCAAAACCTCAGGCAGGGCGGCGGGGTCGGAGGGCACGCAGCAGCCTGTGATAAGAAAGCTGACCTTGGTCACCCACTAAGCTCCCGCAAGGTGCCGGCATCTGTCTTCTATATTGGTTCTCGTCTGTTATTTTCCACCTTTCACTCTATGTGATTCTCATTGACTTTTTTCACAGTCCACGGTGTTTTCCCATTACCTTGTTTCACAGCGCTGCCAGGGTGCTCTAACCCGTGACCCCAGTGATGCTGGCTGAATAAGGCAGCGCGTGCAGCCTCAGTCCCCGGCTGTGTGTGGTTGCTGTGGCCTGGAAGCAGCTCCCGCCAGCCTCACTGGAGCCCCGCCGGGCAGGGCAGCCCCAGGCTCTGAGTTTTTCCATCGGCTTTGAAGTCAGGTAGGACAGCGTTTGAATCTCAGCTCTGCCACCCACCTCACTGTGTGAACTTGGACAATTTAACCTCCCTGACTCAATATCCTTATGAGAAAAGTGGAAACAGCAACACCTATATCACCAAGTTTAAGAATTAAAGCTCTGGTGAGCACTTCTTATGTGCCCTGTATCGTCCTAAATATTTTCATTGTTTTAACAGTTTAATTCTTGTAATAGCAACTCTCAGAGCTCCCACTTTGCAGATGGAGACAGTGAGGCAGAGAATGGTTACCTTACCCAGGAGAACAAGCAGCCATGACAAGCCAGGAGTTATACTCAGGTGGCGTAAGAGCCCACCCTATTAACCCCTCTTTCTACACCACAGCCTTTTGTATCAGGACTTAAAGAGTTCAGGTATGCAGAGAGCACGGCCTGTGTCCAGTACATAGCAGGTACCCTAAAAATAGTAGTCATTACTCAAGTCATAAGGCACATGGTGAAAAAAAAAATTGCCTAAATCCAACGTAAGTGAAATCTCAGCGCATGAATGAGTGATAGGAGATCAAAGACAAAGATTACAATGACCCAGAGACCTGACTTCCGGAACAGTGGTTCTCCCCTAGGGGAGATGGGTGATTTTTGGACCCCAGAGGACATTCGGCAACATCTGGGGATATTCTGGCTGTCACAACTAGGGTGGGAATATTCCTGGTATCTAATAGGTATAGACCAATTATTTTGCTAATCATCTTATAATGCACAGGGTGAGCACCCCCCAACTGCTACCACACACACACACACACACACGATTATCTGGCTCCAAATGCCAGTCATATCAAGGCTGCAAAATTGTCCTCAAACACTGAGTTTGGACCGAGTTCACTGGTGTAGACCAATTGCTCAGTAGCCATCCTCACATGGAGCAGCCACACGTAAATACTCATTAGACAAATGCATGCAGAAATGAATTAATGGATATATTTCCTCATTCTAAGATGCTGCCAGTTGAACATCATACTATCACTTTAACGGCCGTTGTCCAGAGGGGGAAGAAACAGCACTACATTCACTAGAAGATACACCCCAAGTTGGAAATGTTAAAATGTGTGTGTGCATGTGTGCGTGTGTGTGTGTGTGTGTGTGTGTATGAATGTGCTTCTTAGGACTGGGTAAACAGAGAATATCCCTCATGTTTAATAATACTGAAAAGAAGAGGCAATCCTTCCAATGTGGAGAAAGCCACGAGAACATAGCCTAAGGTCCCGTTAGGGTCTTGTTCACTCTCCAAACAGCACGTAGAGTATCAGGGTGATAAGATGTTATCTTGTGCCTCAAGCGATCAGGTGAGTGCTGGATTGAGAAGGATAATGAGACAATGTCTCAATTCAGCAGGATAGACACCCATGATTGATTAGTGATGTCTGTGCAGACATGGGGGTGGGTAATGTCAGACATGACACAAATCTGCTGTCAGAAGAAACCTACTAGAGTCAAAGAAACAGTGGATTTTGAATCACACTAGATTTAAACCTCAGCTCAGCCATGAAGAGCTATTTCTTTGGGTAGATCAGTCAACTTCTCTGAAACTCCATCTATCCTCTTATAAAATGTCTACAATACATCTTGGTTCCATTACATGGTTGTTTTGATGAGCTCTGTTGAGTATAATGAAAATGCTAATTATTACAAAGAAATTAGAATGAGATCATCTATTCTGCTGTTTATTAATCTGAAGTTCCAAGGTAATAACTGGGAGGTGTTCTGTTTTCTATATTTCAAAATGCACACTGAAATCATTCTGGATACCTCCTCATGGGCCATTAGTTAACAGTGCAGTGTGTTGAACACAAATTTGGGAGACATGCCCACAATGTTGAGGTTAGACTATTTGAAGGAAGAGTTTAGGCCATCTTTTAGGCTTGTCTCTGTCCTTTTTTAATCTACATATCAGGGACGGGCATGCCTTCTATAATAGGAAATTGACTACAGAATAAATTACTGGTCTAATAAATGTCCTTTTGGGGACAAAGATCATCTGTCTACAGATAAAGGAGGATACACCAAAGAGCTATCCTAACTAGTCTCTCCACGGGCCCTAGCAAGTCATGCCCCCCGGTATTCAAACTCTTGCATAATCCTTGCCCTTGAACCTAGGCTGGTCCTATGACTTCAGCCAACAGACTGTGGAGAAAGTGATTCTGCCTGATTTCTGAGGCTGAGTCCAAAGAAACCTTGCCACTTCCTCCTTGGCTTCTTGGAACACTCATTCTCATGGAACTGGATTCCATGTAAGCAGTTTGATTACCATAATGTTGCCATAATGTGAGGAAGCCCACGTCTCTACATGAAGAGAGAAGCCCGTCCACCCCCAGGTATTCTCTCCATCCCAATCAAGTCACCGGACATGGGTGGAGATGACACCTTGCCTGTTTAGCTCAGTTGAGTCTTCAAATGACTCCACCCCCAGCTGCCAACTGACTTCGACCATATCCAAGACCAGACCAGAACCACCCAGTTGAGACCTGCTGATCCACAGAATCATAAGAGGTAACAAAAAATCATCATTTTAAGTCACTAGCTTTTGGGGTAGTGCGTTTCTTGGTGGTAGATATCTAAAACCAGAACCGTGTTGGATGTTGCCGGTAGGAGAGAGACTGCCAAGATAAACTACTTAACTTTTTGCCTAGAGTAGGTCACATTCGGAAGTACTAAAGGTTAGCACTTCAATATATCTTTGGAGGTGGAGAGGAAGCAATTTAGCCCATAACAGTAGATAGTTAGAAATTTTTTTTTTCGGCTAGGGTACAATATCCATGGAGAGGATTAATAGGTAATAAATCTAGAAAAGTAAGTATCTGAGCCTAGAAGTATCTGTCTGACAGTATGCTAAGGACTTTAGACTTTGTGGTCAGAGAAATACAGAATGGTTTTAAGCAGAAAGGTCATGTGATCAGACCTGGCTTTAGAACGGAAGACCACGCCAGCAACAACAATTGGGTTAATTCAAGATAGGAAGCTGAGGCTGGTACCAGGGAAGATGCTATTTCAAAAGTCAAGGTGAACCTCACATAGTACATAAAAATTAATTTGACATGGTCCATAAACCTAAATGTGAAAGGTAAAGCAATGAAGCTTCTAGAAGAAAACATAGGAGAATATCTTCATGACTTTTGGGTAGACAAAGATTTCTTAAACGTGCCACAAAAAGCACTGGCCATAAAAGAAAAGATTGATAAATGGGACTTCATTAAAATGAAGAACTTCTGTTCATCAACAGACACCATTAAGAGAGTGATAAAACAAGCCAGGGACTGGGGATTGCTACTTGCAGCAGCTGAATGTGGAAAAGGACTCCTACCCAAAATACACAAATAACTCCTTCAAATCGAAGACTGAGGATGCGATGTAAAAAATGGACCAAATGCACACACACGCGTGCGTGCGTGCGCACATGCACACAAGTCTAACATTAGCAAGTGTTGGTGAAGATATGGAATAACTTGAGTTCTCCTCCATTCCTGGTGAGAATGTCAACGGTTTCAACTACTTTAGAAACAGAGATATACTACAATCTGGAAATTCTACTCCTCACTTTGTCCCTAAGAGAAATGAAAATCCATTTCCACTGAAAGACATGTGCAAGAATATTCACAATTTTATGCATAAAAACCAGTATATACAGGGGAATAGGTAGATATCTGATATCTATCTGTCTATCTATGCTACAGACTGAATGTCTGCGTTCCTCTGAAATTCATCTCTTGAAATTTGATCCCCAGTGAAATGGTATCAGGTGGGAGCTTTAGGGGTGATTAGGTCATGAGGATAGAGCTCTCATGAATGGGATTGATGCCCTTATAAAAAAGAGACCCCAGGAGTTCTCTTGTTGCTTCTACCTTGAGAGCACGCAGCACAAAGACACCTGTATGAACCAGGATGTGGTCCTTCCCCAGACACTGAATCTGCCAGTGCCTCGATCTCAGACTTCCAATTTCTGAGGTTCTGTGGTATTTTGTTCCAGCAGCTGGAAAGAACTAAGATAGTGGCATACTTCTTGTAAGGACAAAGGAATCTATGGTTCAATACAACAAACTTGATGTCTCTCACGGACATCATGGTGAGAAGATGAACCTATCTAGACACAAAGAGTGCATGCTGTATGATTCCATTTATAAAACTTTGAGAGCAGGGGGAGGTGATCTTGATAGGAGTTGGGATAAGTGTGCCTTGGCTCACCCCAAGCGGGCACCAGGGAGCTGCTGGGTGCTGGACATCTCTGCCTTGATCTCGAGGTTACGCACGTGTAGTCACATGTAAATCTTCACCAGGGGAACACGCGAGCCTATGCCCCTACTCCATGCAAGTCACACATCCGTGACGGAGGGAGCAAGCGCACGTGAGCCCTGAGGAGCATGACTGGGCATGCGCAGGAGGACGGACAGGAGCACTCCCGACCACTGCTGGGGAAGGCGGAGGCACGGCCCTCCACCAAGCAGATGGAAAGCAGTGAAGAGCGAAGATTCAAAGGTGTCTCTTCGTCCTAACTGTGAGTGTGCAGGAGGACAGGGAGGGGACAGGAAACGCTCAGAGGGGCAGAAGGAAGCGGGACCTTCATCCGGGCCCTCGGTGATGGGCTGGATTTTGTTGGGGCAGGCTGTCGCATCCACTGCAGGGAGGCTATCCTTTGTGCCTGTTAAGATCTTTCCAGGTTTTTGTGATAAGGGCCAGAAGTTTAAAAACAAAAAAAATCACAGTGTCTGTTTGGCAAAGAGGTGACAGAGAAGGCCCGGACTAGAAAAATAGCTATTCTCGTCAAATCGTCCTCCTAGACAGGAAAAAGGTGGGCGCAGGCGAGGTGGGGGCTGCTGTATGCAAAATGCATGATGCTGCAATCTTTCAGGAGAAACGTTCCCTGGATCTGAAACCCACTTTATCACAACTGTCAAAACAGACTCAGGCAGTACATAATTTATAACCCTGGGGTGGCAGCTGGGGGGAAGAAGACTAAAAGATTGGTTTATTTTTCTTATTAATATTTATTGGCTAAGAAACAGCTCTGCCCCCACTAGACCAGAATATAGGCTTAATTTGAACCAGACACATTTGATTTGCGCTCCGGAGCCTCCGTGGCTGGTCCTCAGGGCTGATGGGAGCAGAGACAGGTGGGTGACGCCTCCTTCCCTCACTCTCCATGGCGATGGGGACTGGGAACCAAGAGAGAGAGAAGACACAGGCCCCGCTGCTGGCGTTTGTCCAAGACAAGGACACGGACAAGCAGAGTTCAGAGCCCTACGTGGGCAGGAAATGAAAGCCACCAGCAGAGTGCCCAAGCCAGGCCGGGCTGTACAAGACGGGGACACCATGGCTGAGCTGCATATCGAAGGCCTGGTGGGACTTCAGCAAAATAATGGAGGAAGGGGGACCCAGGCAGAGGGAACAGCACGTGTAAAGGTCAGGTGGCATGAACGAATGTCCCTTTTCTGGAGAACTGTCTCCCTTTAGGAACATTAAATCAAAACATAATAAAAAAATTTAAAACAGCCTCTTCCATTGATAGTAGGGAAAAAAGAGGAAGGAAGCAGACCAGAAAAACTGTCTATGTTGTTAGCTCCTTTCTAGAGAGCCCAGAGTTCAGGTGAGGCGTGGAGAGGGTTTGGACAACCGTGTCCGTAAGGCATCTCTGTGAGATGGGCCGGGGGCACTGTGGGCTGGGGTGGGGGTTGCTGCCAGTTCTTAGTGACGACAAGGGACACTGACAACATCTGGGCTGGAAATGAGGCCTGCAAACTGTCGGGTTCTGTGCCTGCAAAGAGAGGGGACTTGTCACCCCTGCGGGACCTCACCTGGGCCCTCACAGGTGGTAGATGTTCATGGACTTAAGGGAAGTTCTAATAGCAAATACTGCTGAGCACTTCCCAAGTGTCAGGCATCGAGCAGGACCGTTTTCCAATCTTATCTATTTACCCTCTGGACCATCCTGCGAGGCAGACTTTTTGCACCCCTTTTCCAGACAAGGAGAGTAAGGCCTCGAGTAGGCACGGCCGCTTGCCTGAAGCTAGTGGCCTGGTGTCTAGACCCTGACGCCAACATGCTCCCTCTCTTTAAAAAAGTAGAGGAGAGGGGCGCCTGGGTGGCACAGCAGTTAAGCGTCTGCCTTCGGCTCAGGGCGTGATCCCGGCGTTATGGGATCGAGCCCCACATCAGGCTCCTCCTCTATGAGCCTGCTTCTTCCTCTCCCACTCCCCCTGCTTGCGTTCCCTCTCTCGCTGGCTGTCTCTATCTCTGTCAAATAAATAAATAAAATCTTTAAAAAAAAAAAATTAAAAAAGTAGAGGAGAGGGCACCTGCGTGGCTCGGTCAGTTAGACATCGACTCTTGATTTCAGACCAGGTCCTGATCTCAGGGTCGTGAGACGGAGCCCCGCATGGGGCTCCACACTCAGTGGGGAGTCTGCTTGACGTTCTCTCTCTCCCTCTGCCCCTCCCCCCCACTCTCTCTCAAATAAAATTTTTTAAAAATGAAAATCAAACCAGTCCAGACCCCACCAAAAAACTAGAGAAGGGGAGAAGCCTGCCTCCCACAGGAGAGCCCTGGCCCCACAAACCCACAGCTAGAATCCTCTCTTAGCTCTTTCCTTCTCGACTCACTCTACTTTCCTTTGCCTTTTTCATTTTTTTCTTCGCCAAGGAGTCAAGATGGCTAGAGGGAAGGCTTCTGTTTTTAGGTGTGGTTTTTGAGAAGAGCTCTTAGGCCATTGTTTTAGAAATCTTTTCTGGGAAAACTCACTCACAGAGAGAAGTCTTTCTTCGGAGCAAGAAAATTGTGGGGCCGTAATGGATTCTGATCTCACCAGCCTACCGGGCTGGTCTCACCGATGGCCTCTCATCCCCCGAAGGCTTCCTACAAATGTTTCCCGGCCCAGCCCCCAGGACACTGGGCTGTGGCCACCAGCCTAATGGGATGTCTTTCCTGGTGGAAACCCTCATAGGAAGACCCCAAAAGAAGTGAGGGATTTGGATCAGGACTGGGGTGCAAGCTGGAGAGAGGGGCAGGGGGAGATGGGGAGGCTGAGGGGTACCTCACCATGCCCACACTCACTCTGGTAGGTGAACTGTGTCCCCAAAAGACGCACGTCCTCGTCCTGACCCTGGGTAACTGCGCAGTCACCTTATTGGGACATAAAATCTTTGTGGATGTACTTGAATTAGGGATCTTGAGATGAGATCCTCCTGGGTTTAGGGTGGGCCCCGTGTCCTGTGACTTGTTCTCAGGGAGAAAGGAGAGGGATCTGAGACCCTGAGAGACACACTCTCTCTCTCCCTTTCTCAGCCTCCATAGTGAAGCGAGCCAGTTCTTCATGAGAAATCTGTGTGTATGTGTGTGTGTGTGTGTGTGTGTGTGTGTGTGTGTGTTGCCTGTTGGTTGTTTCTCTGGAAAACCCAAGCTAATATGCCATGGCACCTTGAGATGGAAGTTAGCAAAGGATGGGAACAAGATTCAAAAAGACAGTGGTGAGAAAAGGACCATTGAGGGGATAGGGAAGAGAGAAGAAGGCAGACCATGGGCAAAGTCATGGCCAATCGGCCACAGCCTTGACTTGGATCATTGGCCCCAGCCCTGAACCACCCTTCAACCACTCCTGCTCTCCTTTCTGGCTCCCTGACAAAGACTGACCCAGAGGGGCAGAGAGTATAGGGGTTGGGACCACTTAGTGCAGACCATGAGTCCTTGGAGCTGGGGAGGGCTGTTCCCTAGAGGCTATTTGACCTGAAACTGAGCCAAGGTGACAGGAGGTATCAGTTGCCAAGACAGAGGTGGAAGGGTGTTCCGGGGGGGCGGGGGCTGCCATCCTGCATCCAAGCACAGACATCCGCCTCACTGGGGTGCAGGGGTGGTCATGGGACATAGCCCACTTTCCTCCAAGATGTTAATTTTCTCATGACCTACTTCCTAGAAGTTCAGAAAACTCAGGCGAGGCTTCCTCTTGCAGAAAGAACCCAGTCCGCCAGGAGGTAATTCATCACAAAGTAAAAAGTCCGCAAGTAACCAGAGACCACAGGAGCAGATGCTGGTGAGCACATCCTTGGAAGTGAGTTCTCAGAAAATGGCCTCCGTTTCTGGAAACCCAGGCTGGATAGACACCAGCCCAGTGCCCAGCAGACACATGAGCTTCCTCTCTCAAGTTCCCTTCTCTGTGCCTCTGTCTCTCTTCCCACCACCTCAACCAATGTTGCTGATTCCCTCTGAGACCTGAAGTTCTCTAAGATGGGGTGCACCTGTTGGCCAGGTCACCTCCTAGGACACTGATTCCCTTTGGTCAGCTCATGGGTGGCTGAATTAAGATCCAATCCATAACACCCAGAATAGGCAGGCCACACTGGCACAAAGAATGGGTGTCTTACACCTGCGACTGCTTTTCTCAGAAGGAAGTAGGATGATGGCATCACCTTGAGGCAATACGACCTCATAATACGGTGATCATCCATTCATTCATTTTGTATGTATTTATTGACATCTATTATGTGTCAGGAGCTGTGTTCAGGAGACAGTGGTGGGCAAACAGGACACACAGAGAGCCCAAAGAGCGCATGGACTCAGGAGGGAAACAAACATTTAATAAGGCAGCTCCTACCCATAAAACCACAACCTGACAATATCGTCTTCGTAGTTTCAATTTCCCCAAGAGTAAACCAGAGACAAGGACTCGGGCACACAAATTTGACTTGGGAAGTGCTCCCAAGCAGCAGAAAGAGGAGAGGGGGCAGGGAAGGCAAGGACAGGGTGCCACAGGCATGCCTCTAGGAGGGCACCTTCGAAGAGCTGTGTGATGCTTCTGGGACGTAGGAGAAAGGGCTAGCGTCCTCCTGAAAAGTTGGCTGCAGGTAGCAGGTGGGAGACTGAGCACGATCCACCCCGCACCCCCAGCGTGGACACCCGAGATGTGAGGTCCACTACACTTCTCTGATGTGCCTACTCTTTGCTGAGCCTGGGGGGGGCGGTTGCTGATGTGGCTGTCACCAGGGGACGCTGATTCCCTGCGCTGTCCAGCAGGCTGCCCCTCCACTCAGAGGTGCATGGACCCTGGGGAACTTGTGACATGGGCCCAGGGAGTCACGGCGGGTGCTCTGCAGGCAAAGATAGGAGGCAGTGAGAGAGGACGACTGATGGGGTGACCGGACCAGCTGGGTGGGGATCAGGGAACAGATGCTTGAGGAAGGGGCGGGGTGGGGGGCATGTCTGAAGGAGATGGACAGTCAAGAAATGGCAGGAGAATCACAGGATGGGAGGGTGGCTATGGGAGACATGAGCCAGACTATGAGGTGTCCCCTGTGAGAGAAACAGAGAGAGAGAAGGGGGGACGGTGGAGAAAGGGATAAATCTGTATAGAGGATTAAAAGGAAGAACAGGAATACGTGATTTTTGTCTCTGAAAGCTCAGATCCTCAGGCTCTAGTCTTTCCCTCCCCTCGCCCCCTGTTCCCTTCTTCCTTGTCCTTCCTTCCTTCCTTCCTTCCTTCCTTCCTTCCTTCCTTCCTTCCTTCCTTCCTTCCATGGCTCCGCCCAGAAAATCAGTACTTGTGTGTTTTGTAAAAGTTTTGAATGGCCTGCTGTGCCCCAGCACTGTGTTCATTTTTCTGGAGACCACGGGGTCAATGAAGGGGTGTGAGGAAGGACAGACAGACGCTCAGACTTCACCCTGCACGGCCGGCTCCCATGGGGCCCAGGCAGCGTGCACAGGAGCGGAGACAAGAGGGATCTGCAGAGGTCCGGGGGACCCACCAAGGGAGAGGGCGCCGCACTGGGGAGAACCCCCGCCCGTGCTCACTGATCTGTAGTGAGACAGCAGTGCAGCAGTTGGGCTCAGAGAGTCCCCCAAAAATCCCGGCTCGTCCAGCAGCTTCCACTGGTCTTCCGTGGTCCAGGCTCACGCCTCCGCGCTTTTACCCATAAATACAAGAGCACTACAGATACAAATGACTTCACATTCTGCTGACCCTCAAGTCCAAAGTAAATCATTTTCTTGCTTAACAATGGTCACCAGAGAAGGAAACTATAGAGGGTAAAATATAAAAATATATTTTTACACCCTACAGGCAGGTTGAAACTGAGGCAGAACAAAGGAAAACGCAGCTCCTGTATATAAAAAGCCAAAACAAATTAAAGCAATAAATCTGGAACAATGACAGAAGGCAACTTAATAAGACTTTTCAGCAAAGGTACATTCTGAACAAAGGCGCACGCACGCGTCACCGCCGCCCGCCGTGCCCAGCACCCCCAGCACACCTACTTCAGAAGGGCGGAGGGGTGCGATGAAGAACAGGGTGAGAATTAGGGCGGTTGGGATGTTCCTCTTGATTTTCCTGATGGTCTTATTCTGTCCAAGCCCTGGGACAATACCTGTAAAAGGGGGACAAGAATGACGGCTTTGTGACTGTACCAGACAGCTGGAAAATAAATTCGAAACCCCGTAGGAAAAGTATGAATCCTCTCTAATTACCAAGTGTCTTCATCCATATCATAGTGGTTTTTATCAGAATTGAAGTCTGGTAAGAGCAATGATAATAATATAATAGCTGTTAACATTCACTAACCCACTTTTCTAAGAATATAAAACTGCATTTTATGGTTAAAGATAACAAGGTTCATAAATATTGTGACTTGTCAGGATTGGGGCCACCATAGACAGTTGCACAAGTTGTGCACTGCACTAAGGATGCCATTTATGTTAATCATCATGGCAGTTTGGGACACTTTTTCAGCAGAGGGCAGTGAGAAGTCTTAAGGAACAGGCAGCATTTTGTTGTTATAAAAAAGATGCAGCAGAGGGGCCGGTTAGGAGTTAAATTAATTCTGTCTGACCCAAAAATGCATGGTCTTCCAGTGGATTTGAAATTTGAAAAAGAAACTGCGGTCTTTTCCCAAACTAAATGATATGGGTTCTCGATAACTTAAAACAGACCAAAGCCCTCCCTGTTCCGCCCCTTCTTTCCTCGCTGCCCTCCCCCGACACCCGCCATCCCCAAGTAAGGCTGTCCTTGTGCAGCACCCTGGATTGCTGGGACTACGGAGAAAGGTCTGGGTCCTCCCACCACCCCAGCATGGATGGGGGAAACAACAGAGGCCTTTTGGGTGGAGCGTGGAGGACAGTCCTGCCTGAAATGCAGCCAGAGGTTCTCAGCTGATAACCCGGAGGAGGTGTGGCAGGTTGTGTTCTAAACAACAGTTTGAGGAGAGCTGAACCCCAGCCCATGCTCTGCTCACCAGGCCATCCACCATTGTGAGGGGCTGCGTCTGCCCCACAGAAAGGGCACCTACTTCTAAATCACAAAAATGCACCCTAAGGGTAGCTGGGAGGGAAGAGGAGAAAAGGGGAGGGGAGGGGGAATCCTGTATTCACTTGACAAGCATGGCTTGGTGAGTAAGAGCCCAGGCTCTGTGGTCGGACTGCCAAGGGCCAAAACCTGGCTCTACCACCTACTAACTACCCTTGAAGGTACCGACCTCTGTGACTCAGTTTCCCTCTCTTTAAAGTGAGATGAGAACAGCTCCTCCCTGCCGGGGGGAGGCTTGCACGAGTTAACGGGAGGGAGAATGTGTGTCCCAGGAGGCAGGCAGGCTCACAAACGAGATGGACCGCAGCCCCGCGGAACTTGTGATGCCAGTCAGGCCCTCAGGTGGGCCTGGGAGCCAGGGCCTCAGGACAGAGCTGAGGGCCAGGACCTCCCGACCCGACTGGGGCCCATGGAACTCTCCCTGCCAGCCGCCTGCTTCTCCACAGCCAGGCCCAGCGCAGGCTGCCTGCTCACTGTTCCCACGCTCCGCCCCTCCTCTCCTTGGCCCTCTCTCCGTCCTCCTGCTCCTGGATGGCTTGGCCGTCACTCCCATCTCAGCACAGTTAGGGAAGCAAAGAGAAAGCAGCTCAAATCCTGGTTCTACCATGTTCTAGGCGGTCCTCTTGGCACCCACAGGACTCCTGGCTCCATCCTGGTGGGTGGGGCAGGCCAGCCCCCTCGATGCGTCAAAGGAGGGGACACACGGCAGGCGTGGGGCTGGGAGGCACCTTCATTCCCCTTAGTGACCACTCACCTCGGGCAAACCCCTGAGCCTCACCAAGCCTCAGTTCCCTCACCTGAAAAGCAAGCATGGGTGCTCGTGGCAGCTTCCCCAGGGGGCTGTGAGCACGGGCAGAGGAGAAGGGTGGAAAGAGTGAAAACCCTGCCAGGCGCACAGCAAGTGCTGATGCAGTGCTGTGGTCATTGTCACACGTGTGATGCAGGCACCACACCACTCCCCGAGTCGGCTCTCCTGTCTTTGGTGGCTTCTCATAGGACCGGTTTCATCTCTACCAACAATTCTGGAGTCCTATTGTCGAGCGGACTCAGACGTATTTTAGATGGGGAAGAGGATGGTCTTTGCCCTTGCTATCTCATTCTTAGGGGAGAAACCACCTCCTCAGGAATTGTGAAACAATGCAGTTGTGGTCTCTGGCCTAGTGTTCTTACATGGCTGCAGAACGAGCCACCCAAACCCAGGGGCAAACAAGCATTTGCTCTCACACTACCATTCTGTGGCTGGACCATGGTGTAGCTGGTCTACACTGGGCTTGGCTGGGCTTGGCTCCGGGCTGTAGATCAGGTCCCAATCTGCTCCACACTCCTCCAGTCCTTCTCGGACCAGCAGCTGGCCAGGGCACGCTCTTCTCCACGGCAGATCGCCCACCAATACAAGACGCGACCCTTCAAGCCTCCGCTCACAGATCAACTACTAACATCTGATCCATTCAAGGAAGGCACCCAGCCAAGCCCAAAGTCAAGGTGTAGGGAAGTACGCTCGCTGCGTGCACTTAGGTCTAGGCCAGGGTATGGATGTAGGATGTGGGGGTACCAAGAACTGGCACCGATCTCCTGCAGGAATCTGGGCTTTAATTCTTTCTGGACACAGTGGAGGTGTGGAGGTAGAGAAATAAAGATCATGCTGGTTACATGCAAAGGAGGGGTTGCAGGAGGGAGGGTCTGGACGCAGGAAGACCTCTTGCAGTCCGCCCTCTGGGAACTCCAGGCCTGACCCTCGTGAGTGACAGAGGGATGAAGAGTAGGGAGGAATTCGAGAAGCAGCTCATACTCCCTAATGCTGTGAGCCAGTCCCAAGTGTTTTCCAATAAATGAAAATAGCTCCCCCAGGTCACTCAATAGCTTCTGCAAGGTCGGTCAGGAGGGTGAAATGATTTTTCTAAGACTCCATTAGCAAGGATCAGACGACCACCAGGATGAGCTTTTCCTTTGATGTCCCACCCGCATGGCTTTCCTACACGGCAAATGCAAATTATTAGTTGCCATTTGAGAAGTCTTAATTATCTGGGTCCACTGGAAACCATGTCAGTTATCTGAAACCAAGAGGTCGATAGCTCCGATCGATGCCGAGCCATTAAGGCACCCAGCACTCAGTGGAAACAGCCCCAGCTCCTCACGAAGAGCTCACGATGCCTGAGGCACCTGTGTTTTCCAAAAAGAGAACAGAAAACTTTTAAAGTCGGAGAGTGTGCTCACGGATGAAGCTGTAACCACAGCTGCCGGGAGGGTACGAAATTAGATTAGGGTCTTTCATCGTAGAGGGTTGCCACGTTTTTGCCTTTGGAAACTTATCTATTTTCAAATTGAGCCAAAGCTGGGGTGTCTTGACCTGCCTTCTCTGTAACCCAGTCTGATTCCGAAGCAGCTCCGGAGGGGGAGAGCTGGCCTCTGCTCCATGCTCTCGCTGCTTTGCCGGGTGACTCCTGTATCCGGAGGCGTGGTGAGCGTCCTCCTTGGGCACGCGAACGTGACACCGACACAGTGCGGCCAAGCCCGCCTGCCATCTCCTCCAACCGAGAAAGCAGCACACCACCGCGGGTGTCACCAACGATGAAAACCATGTCTGCACATAAGAGAAGCTCAACAATGAATTACTAAGTGAGTGAACACATGAAGGATCTTGGGACGGTTGTATAATTTCTCGGAGGCCACTTTCTCGTGTATATAAAGAAATGCAACTAATAGACTTGTTATGTCTAGGAGTTGCTTAACGATCAGCCCAGAATGTGTGGAAGCCCCCAGCACAGTGCCTGGCATACCTTGGACCTGCTCTTCCCGCCGCTGAGACAGGAGGCAGGCATCTGTGGGCAGCGGAAAGAGCGAGGGCTGGGGTGGCAGAGCAAAGGACAAGCAGGGAATTGACAGTGTCAAAGTTTCTCGAGCAGGCTTGGAACCAGCCAAGGATCCTCTGGAAAGAGACATGAGGTGCTGCCATGGAAAAAGGCCCAGAAAAGTAACAAGTTGCCAGACTGAATATAAGAGACCTACGTGGGCAGCCTGTGATGCCAAAAAAATAAAGACAAATCTTTGTAACTAGTCGTGGGTCATAAATCACTTACTTGCCACATGCAACGTGGGTGCTCGGGTTCCAGCCACTACATCCTCCTTGCAGGGAGCAGGACAGAAAATGGGTAAAGGCAGGAGCACTTCTAAAAGCCTATCCAGCAACCTCCACTTATACCTTACTCCCTGAACTCAGTCACATGGCCAAAGCCAACCGCAGGGCTGGGGAGAAATATAATTTCTCAGTGGGTCATTGCTCCCACTAACAAAATGAGAGTTTGAAGGGGGGTTTAAAAAAATTTAAAAATTATTTTTAAGTAGTCTCTACACCCAACGTAGGGTGAGAAGGCAACATTCAGGCCAAGGGAGCAGGGTCTAAGTGCCAAACAGGGGAGCTGGGTTCAGGGCCAGGGCTCCAGCCCCACAGCTGGACTTGGTCGGGTCAGGAACCAGGACCGAGGGGCGCCTGGGTGGCTCAGTCGTTAAGAGTCTGCCTTCAGCTTAGGGCATGATCCCAGCATTCTGGGATCGAGCCCCACGTCAGGTTTCTCCACTAGGAACCTGCTTATTCCTCTCCCACTCCCCCTGCTTGTGTTCCCTTTCTCTCGCTGGCTGTCTCTGTCGAATAAATAAATAAAATCTTTAAAAAAAAAAAAAAAAAAGGAACCAGGACCGACTCCAGTCTTCTGCCCAGTACAGGGTTGGGGAAGCCTGAGCTCTGAGTTCAGGTGCCATGGTAAGGAGAACAGCATGGATTTATGATTCATTATTTTCAATAAAATGGAGTTCTTTAAATTTTACTTTTTTAATTTTTTAAATCTTAAAAAAATATTTTAGTTCCTTCCATTTTAAATAAGCTAATCACAAGTCCTGCTGGCCGCCCTCTTCCATGCCTTGGAGCTTAGACCCACCCTCCTTCTGTCCCTACTGCTCTGCCTCAGGCTAGCTCTCAGCTCCTTGGCTCTGGACCCTCCCAACTGCCTCCCTGCCTCAGGCTCCCTCGCCCTCCAGGCCATCCTCCACCAACTGCCAGGAGTGAGGTTTCTAGAACTGTGGTCCTGGGTCCAGCAGCAGTGGCCTTCCTGGGAGCTTGTTAGAAATGTTGACCCCCCGACTCCACTCAGACCTACAGACTGGGGCTTCCCATGCACAAGGTGCGAGAGGCACTGTGCTAACACACACCCACCCACGTCGTGTCTCCGGGACCAGCACCTCTCGGGACCCTGAAAGACATGGTCTTCCGCTCGGCCCTCCCACCCACCTCTCCAGACTCATCATTCCCCTCTTGCTGCTAGAACCTTCCACTCCGAATACAGCGAGCTACTTACCATCCCCCAGATGTTGTTGTCACAAGTCTCCACATCTGGCCCTTTCATTCATTCAGCTATCATTAATTCATTCCTTCCACAAAGAGGCACTAATGCTCTGAGCTCGGTGCAGGGGATTCTGGGAGCTTATCCTCATGGAGCTTAGAGTCTCCACAACAAAGACACTCATGAGGGAGGGCAGACATAAACGTCAATCGATTAATTAAGCAGTGATTAATTATACCCGTCTGAGTGCCTTGCTGGAGAACTTCCAGGTAATGAGAGCACACAACGGGAGACCCAACCTTGAAGACACCTCTACGGGTAGAAAGACAGGCCAGGCAGAGGAAGAGGATGTGCAGCCCCTGGAAGAAGTCCAGGGCTCCCAGAATGGGGGAAGCAAAGGGGACAGTGGCCCCAGAAGGCTCTCTAGATGGTCCCACGTGGCCTCAGAGGCCCTGGTCAGGAATTTGCTGGAGGGAGAGATGAAGTGTGCTTACCTGAAGGCCCAACCTCAGTTACCCCATCTTTGGAATGACCAGGCTGAGCGCTCTAAAATGCTCTCTCCAGGAAAAGTTCGTAATTCTATGATTCACAGAGGAGGTTCCAAATAACTTGGGAGTTATCCCAGGGTTTCCTACGGTGACTACAAAATAGCAGCCATTGCTGCCTGTCACTTGGGCAGAAATATGGCCATACGTATGAAATTGATTTACTACCAGAGAAAGGGGCATTAATCCAGCTGCAAATTCTCTCCGCTGGGACACAAGGCGGTAAATTTCAGCTAGCCGGCAGCAGCTCCGATTCAGCGTGAAATATAGTGCTTACGTTGTGTGTACGCGTTTTAATAAAGGGAACTCTTTTTCAGATTCTTAATTGACAATCACATGTTCCTATCTAAAAACCATAGCACATGATGAGATCATAAACACGTGAAGCAAAGAAATGCCTTTTCCCTGCCCTTCCTGGTTCTTCAAAGTACGGAGTTCATTGAACAAGACTTTTTGTCTGTAGTCAGGACATTCCTGTGTTTTTGAAAATCAAAAGGAAATTAAACCAATCAGAATAATTAATTGAACACCCGTTAAATGCAAGGTAGCTTTTTAAGAACAAGGAATAACAACTATTATGATGATGACTATTGCCTATTGAATGTCTACCACGCCCTGGGAACCCTCTACGGCCCTCTCCAGTACATTCTCAGACAGCCCTGAAGGGCAGGCTGCTATTACCCATGCTTCTCTCGATGAGCCAGACGCTCAGGGGAGTCTCGTCCAGGGCTCTACAGGTAGATAGCGAGCCATGTGTGAGCCCAACGCTGCACGTTCCCCACTACGTCACATAGAATAGACACGACTCCCAAGGTGACGCCTTTCCTCATGCTCTCAAGTGAGGAGCTCCTCCACTGTTCTCAGCCGGCCCTGCACTCCCCCAGTGCCCTGCTTCCTTGGCGTTTCAGGGAAGGTTCAATAAGGCCCCAATCCAGCTGTTTCCCGGATCTGCTTATCTGACCTGAACCTCATGGCAAATTTCCCCTCAGAACAGGGTGACTGGATAAAGAAGTTGTGGTCCATATATACAATGGAATCTTACTCAGCTATCAGAACGATTTCTCAACATTTGCTGCAACACGGATGGGACTGGAGGAGATAATGCTAAGTGAAATAAGTCAAGCAGAGAAAGACAATTATCATATGGTTTCTCTCATCTATGGGAACGTAAGAACTAGAAAGATGGGTAGGAGAAGAAAGGGATAAAGAAAGGGGGAATCAGAAGGGGGAATGAAGCATAGAGACTATGGACTCTGGGAAACAAACTGCGGGCTTCAGAGGGGAGGGGGCTGAGGGAATGGGATAGGCTGGTGATGGGTAGTAAGGAGGGCACCTATTGCATGGTGCACTGGGTGTTATACGCAANTGACTATGAGAAACAAACTGAAGACTTCAGAGGGGAGGGGGATGGGGGAATGGGATAGTCCGGTGATGGGTAGTAAGGAGGGCACGTATTGCATGGTGCACTGGGTGTTATACGCAACTAATTAATCATCGAACTTTACANTGAATCAGCGAACTTTACATTGGAAACTGGGGTTGTACTGTAGGGTGACTAACATAATATAATAAAAAACATTAAAAAAAAAAAAAGAACAAGGTCAGTTGCAAAGGGTAATTTTCCTGGCCTTGACAGGAAAAGGGTTTTTCCCAGAGAGCAGTCATTTTTAGCCCTGATTGCGCTCACTTCGTAAACAGTACTGAGCACCCGCTCTATGCCAGACGCCCTCAGCACCGGGGAGGCACTGGTGCGCCTCTTACGTTTTGGCAAGAAGAGGGGGAGGCAAGGCAAGAGGCATGCTCATTGCCCACACTTTCTACCAGGGCCCCCGCCCCACCCCCTGCCCCACCCAGCCCACGGTCCCATCGAGCCTGTCTTCCTTCTCGACCGCAGGTAGCGCGTGGGTTCTTCTGGGTGGAGATGGTGTCGGTAGGGCCAGCACCCTTTCTTCCGCCTGCCCGGCCCCCAGTAGTCTTCTCAGGGGTCCGCAGGCAGCCCCACGCCAGGCTGGCCCGATGTCCTGCGGGCCCTGGAAACACATCCCGGACGCCGGATCCTGCCTTTCCCGCAACTTCGCATGTTCCCCAGCTGCTTCTAGGATTAAGAGGAAAAACAGAAGCCCCAGCCTGAAGTGCTTTCCTTCAGCAGACTAGGGTGGAATCAAGCAATCCATCAAGAAGGAAATGAGGACACCGAAGTAGGGAATTGAAGATGCAGCTGGGACTGACAAGAAAGTGGATGAAGTATGAAAAGCAGCTCTCCGTTTTACGCATTCATACACGAGAACCTCGAACACCGCGCATCTGGGAGAGGCTGCATTTCCATTTGCAGAAGCAACTACAGGACTGAAAGGCAGCTGGAAGGTGGTGACGGCACCGCCCCTCGGCCGCTCGGAGCCCAGGGGCTGGCTCCTCACTTCCCCATCCAGTGCCTGCTGCACGGGCGGCCGGAGAGCCACTTCGGAAACACCTCTGGGGCTGGCCTGTCCCTCTCAGGCTGAAAGCGGCTGTTGGCTCTCCGCTGTCCTGAGAACGGGAAGCATCTCCTTTCCACGGAGTTCTGAGCTCTCTGTGGGCTGACTTAAACTCCGTTCCAGCTTCCCCCACTGCCTGTTCTGGAGCTGCTCCATCGTCAGCACCAGCCCACTCGCTTCTGCCCTCCTTTACCTGTGTTGTCCTTCCTTCATATACACAACAAGCGTTTATGGAGTGCCTTCTGTATACCTGGAACGGCAGCAGGTAATAGTATATAAGGAAGTAAACCAATTCCAAGCTTTGAAGAGTTGCTGAACCCAGTGGGGAAGACAAACGCATAAAGAAGAGACCCTTAAAAGCAGTATGCAGAGGAGGACCTACGTGCTTGGGAGGGGAGCCCTGAGCGAGGTGTCAGGGCCTCGGGAGGGGTGAGGAGGACACTCACACCTGGGTTGGCAAGAATAGGAGGACATATGTGGGGGAGGTGGTGGCCGTGGGCAGGAGAGGTTTGACATACAGGATGATTTGTCACATAGGTGAACAGGAGGATAGAAGCCAGGTTTCTCTCTCAGAGAAGGACTTACAAATACAGAGAAGAGGAAAAGCTAGAATAAAGTCCCTGGTGTTGGATCAGAGTTGGACGCATCACCATAAACTCCTGGTTTGCGATGCGTACAGCCAGATCTGGAGATAAGCATAAGTGTCCAACGAGAGCATCTGCCAGCAGCCGCACGCCATCAGTGACCTCTCACACCGAGCACACCTCTCACCCACATCTAGGCATCTAGATACCACGCTCTTCTAAAGGGAACCAGGGCTTCTTGAGAAATGGCTTTTTCCAGGGCTGAGGCAGGGAACGTACAAGATGAGCCCACAACAGCCTTGCCAGAAATCGACGTAGTGTTAAAAGAATGATGGAGGGGCGCCTGGGTGGCTCAGTCGGTTAAGCATCCGACTTGGTTCTGGCTCTGGTCATGATGTCAGGGTTGTGAATTCAAGTCCCACATTGGCTCTGCACTGAGCATGGAGCCTGCTTAGTAAGATTCTCTCTCTCGCTGCCCCTCCCCACCCCGCTCGCACACATACAGGAGTGAGCTCTCTCTAAAAAGAATGATGGAAACATGCCCAAAGAATACAGAAGCCAGCTCGAAGGAACCCCCACTGGCCAGAGAAAATGATACATGAAAATGAGAGTAACAGAATATAACCGGTAGAGTAACCCAGGAAGCCGCAAATCCATACTGATACAAATGAATAAACAAATACATTGAAAATTTCTTGAGGAAAGCAATACCCACGTATTTTGACTGTAACCTCCCCACAAAATGCTTATCACTTGCAAAGGGGAAGTCATTTACGGGAGAAGCTTGGGACATCCCATCTTACTCAAATGTTAAAGTGACAGGGAAAGTCAAAGCCATGCACACAAGACGCTTTTGTGATATTCTCACTAAAGGCTCATGCCCAGGGCCTACTGGAGGACACTGGACCCCAACCGGAGGGATATCTACAAGAGAGCTGGCCTGTGGTTTTCAAAAGTGTCAAGGCCATCAAACACAGGGAAAGGAAGAATTCCAAAGGCACGTGACAAGCAAAACAACAGGCAGTCCTTCTGCTCTACAGGATGTTATTGGGACAACTGGGGAAACCCAGAAGAGTCCGAGGAGGGGCTGAAGTGAGGCACGGGGGCAGATGCACGCATTTTTGGCCTTGTTTCAGGAAATATACACAGTGCTACTCACAGATGCCAGTAGCAGGTCAGGGAGAGACTCTTAAGCGGTTCCAGAAATGTACCCCATACTTCCAACCTTCTCAGTTTGCAGTTTCTGATATAAAAAGAAATAAGGAAATGTGCATAAGTGGGGCCATGCGGAGGGATTGGAGGAAGGCTGTGGCAGAGTCAGGGAGGGGTGACTGAACTGCAGCTCCCTTCCTCCCATCCTCCCTCTCACCCTTCAGTCACTCATCATTCATTCACTCATCATTCATTCACTCACAGAAATAGTCATGCCAGCACTGGATCGAGGGATGAGTAATGGTAAGCACCAATAAGAAAGATGAATTCCCTGCCTTCAGGGCCCAGGGGAGTTGATGATGGAATGACAGTAATAAATGCAAAATTGTAAGTGCTTTACCGGCAAGGACTGACTGGGTCAGGAAGGTTAAAACAGAGCCCCTGCAGAAGGAAAGACGGGAATGACTGAAGGAAGATCTGTGCTAAGATTCTGCGCTCCCAGCCGGACACGTGTTAGTCAGGAAGCCTGAGCTGTTTAACGAAGGGGCTCACAGCCACGGAAGTCAAGGGAGACACTGTTTCCATCTGTCTGGGGCAGGGTGGGTCTGGCAGTGGACTGCTTGGCTCCACAGGGAATTCCAAGGCCGGGTGCCTGCCCTCCCCTGCCTGCTTGAAGCCGGCCACCTCCCACATCTGAGTTCTAGCTGGAGGAAAGGGGACATTAAGTGGGGAGAGGCAAACAATTTCCTTTTAAAACACGGGGCCCAGAGGTCGTACAGGTCACTTCCATTCTCACCCTTTGGCTGGAACTTTGCCCACAGGAGATGAGATGCAGGATGGGAGGTAACTAGCAGCATCCCCCAGGCCCCACACCTGTTCTGTGAGTCTGGGTGCTAGTTGTTTCCAGAGGGAGGCAGTAAGAGGGTTACATTGACACAGACCCGTGGCCCTGCTAGGGAGTCCATGCTACCCTGTCACCAGGCCTGCGGGCGCAGAGGGCAGACAGAGAGGTGGGTCAGTGATTCGGCAGGGAAACTGATGAGGGAACAGAAGGCAAGCTGAGGACAAACCATAAGCTGACACCCCGCAACCTCCCCCTGCCCCCCTCCCCTGAGTGGGATATGTGATATTCTTCCAGGAAGCCCCCAACCATCTTAACCCTAAGGCCTTGCTCCAGGGAAAAACAACCTTGACTTGACAATGGCAAGGCCTCTGGTATCCTGTGAATCTTCTTTAACATAGGAAAGTACTTTCTCATCCTCCCTTTTCCTTACCTCCCCCAACCCCAAAGTATATAACCAGCCACCCTTCCCAGCCCAGGGCAGCAGCTCTTTCTGCCCATGGGTCCTGTCCCGTTGCTTTAATAAACCACCATTTTGCACCAAAGACGTCTCAAGAATTCTTTCCTGGTCGTTGGCTCTGGACTCCACCCCACTGAACATCACCGATATTCACAAACCACATCAAAACCACATCAAAACCAGGCAGTGTCCTGGGGCCGGTGGAGTGAGAAGAGAACGCCCAGTGGGTGTGTTATCTCAGGAACAATGTCAGTGCTCCTGTCACATAAGCCCCCTTCCCCTTTCCAAACTGAGAAATGCCATGAGCTCAGGGCCTGACAACCCAGGCTCTGTCCCAGCTTAACCCCTTATTCCTGTCCCTGGGCAAGGCACTGAGTTTTTTTCATACCAGTTGGGTCAGTGGTGAAACAGGACCCAAAGTATCTCCCTCCCTGGTGTCTGTGTATCCCTCGACAACCCCTGGAACCTGGTAGAAGCTTAAAAAGTGCAAGCGCCAGCCCCAACCTGTGTACCTGTCTGTTCATAGTGTTGAGCTTGGAATGCCCTCCCCCACTTCTCTCTCTCTCCCCTTTACTGCACTGGGCCCCAGTTTGTGCTTTTGTTCTGTTGGTAAACTTCTTCTCTGCTTCGGGTTTCCTTGTCTCACCAAGTAACCATCCTCATCCCTGCCCATCTGGGCATCACTTCACACCATCGCTACTCTAGGTCTGGTCTACAGGCAGCAGCATCACTGGGCGGCGGGGGGTGGGGAGGGGGCTGTCAGAAATGCAGAGTCTCAGGCCCTGCCCTTGTCCTATTGGCTCGGAAGCCTCATTTGAACAGGATCGCTGCTGATGCGCGCGAGCTTGGGGACATCGACCTCTGAGAAGCTGCCGCTGCTTCCCCAGCTGTTCCCAGCTGTCACCTCATAGGATCTTCCCCACTTCCTGAGCAGAGGCCTGTCATCACCGTTTTACACATGAGGAAATGTGCCCTGAGACTGAGAAGCAGAGCAGGGACTCAGACCTGGTCCCCTGGCTGCCCCCCAGGATTGCCCTGCACACCTTGGCCCACCCTTGCTACTCGACGGAGTGCACGCAGGTCAGCTGGGCTCTCTTCCTGCTCCAGACCACCCCCTCCCACGCCCCTGCGACACAGAATTGAATATTACTGTGGGTCACCTCACCACCACCGCATACAAGGTCACCAGGGGAACAGGAGAAATTAAAGAGATCAGCAAGGAAAATAATTACGGGGCTGAAAGACCTGATAATTGCCAAATGATTAAAGTTTGCAGAGAGCTGGAACTATGGAGATTGGCTAATTGATCTTCTTGACAAGGGTTAAGAAACAGCATCACTACCTGTAGCAGTAATAGCGGTTTGCTAGTCCCTGGAGGGAAAGGCAAGATTCTGTCCCCAAGACAGTGATACCAGTCACAGGCCCCCACTCCACCCCGCCCTCCACCACCCGGGCAGCTTGGGGGTCAGGAAGGCCTACTTTTGATGACTTGTTGTCATGACAGTTACTGGCTATGTAGCCCTGGGCAAGTCCTTACTCTGGCTGAGCCTCAGTTTTCTCTTCTACATAATGGGTTTAATAATACAAGTGTCATAGGGTCCTGGAAGTGTGAAGTCATGTGTGAATCGATCATTACTGGGAGAGCCCAGTGAGGGCAGCACTCCACACTGACACCTCTTCTGACCTTAGAAGCAGCTCTGATGAAGAACAAAATGGGGGCAGATGAGTCCAGAGGGGAAAGCAGAACCAACTCAAGGCAGGGAAATAATGAGGATTACGGAGAAAGTCTCACTTCCTCCAGGAAGCCTTCCCTGGCTTCTCAGGGAGGACTCACCAGTCCCTCCCCTCCAGCCTCGCTGCAACGGGTACAGTCTGAGTCAGACCACCCCGGACCACGCCAATCTGCGGGCAGCCCTTCCAGCACAGAACAAGTCAGGGCCCCCTCACCTGGGGCTCACACTCACCCCTGGCTCATTGCAACATTTATTCAGCCCCCTAATTACTGTCTGTGTCCTTTGAGCCTAACCTTGCAATTGTTCTTTGGACTAATAACAGGTTTGGCTTCTCCAGGTCAGACCTTTGGTTCTCTCTCTCTCTCTCTCTCTCTCTCTCCCCCCGCCCCCCCCATGTCCGTGTGTGTGTGTGTGTGTGTGTGTGTGTGTGTGTGTGTGTCTGTCTCTGTGTCTCTGTCTCTGTCTCTCTGTGTGTGTCTCTGCCTTTGAGAGGTCTCACCTCTGCTCCCTAGCGCTCAGGAACCCCCAGCCTGTGTCCCCAGGATCCGGGAAACAGTGGGATTTATGACTCTACACCAGGACACCCCCAGTTCCCCTTGAAACCACCCATCACACCTCAGCTCCGCCTCAGGGACTCTGAGCTCCTGTTCCTTGCTCTAGGGCTGGGAAGCCCACTGGACCCAGGAGTTTTCAGGAATGCAATGAGGCTGGCTGCCCCTGGTGACAGAGGTCACCGGATAGGCAATTCCCCACATTTGTGCCTCTGAGATGCTGATAGGAAGAGCATATCTGCCTAACATGCTGATTATCTCACAGACTATTGTCACGTTAATCCTGGACTCCTGCTCTTGGCCTCACCACATATCCCAGCCAGGTGGCTAATATTCCCACAGGCCTGTGACTCCCTTTTTTGTGGTTTCATGTTGTCATTTTTTGGACATATTTAATATGCACTTCCTGTTTACCAGACATCATGCTAGTCTCAGTAAAAAACAAACAAACAAACAAACATAGGTCCTGTCCCTGTGGAACTTTCTTATCAGTGCAGGACACAGATATTGATCAAGTTATCACACAAATCAACGTCACAGCGCTGGTTCAAAGCCTCGGGAGAGCCCTGGGTGGAATCTGAAACTGTCCCTTCTACATGGAATTCGGAGAGACAGAAGAAAGAGGTGGCCCATTCGGGATGGGTGGGTGGCAGTTTAATAAGCAAAGGGACCTACTCCCAAGACTTGTCTTCGGTGGATACAAAATGAGGAGATCTCTGCACCTGCCCTCCAGAATCTTAAAAGTTTATAGAGAGGCCTGAATGGGGTTCAGTCACATAACAGTCCACATGGCCTCAACAACACCTTATTCTCTCACGGCTGAATCCTTGGAGCAGCTTCCACTATGGAAATGGGGGGCAGATCGCACATTTCAAAGACGGGGAGGGGTGAAGAGCCTCTGATTGCCCAGGTACAGCTCACAGGTCAACCAGCTATCCTGTCCTCTCAGTGACCTCCTCCAACAATTAGTTTGAATCCAGTGAAAGTACCAACATCAGGACATTTTCACTTATAAGGCCAGCATTCTCATATGGTTCAACATAAATTTAGAATGATGAAGCCCCAAGTCTTTCTTTTCCAGCATGAGTGATAAACCACTACTGGGAATCTTTCTATTCATTATCAACAGATTTGCCCAAAGCTCAAACCAAAAGTCCTACCTGCTTGTCTGGGTTTTTTCCCTCCATTTGTGCACTTGTAATTTTGAAAAATGAAAGTGCATGCACACACAGAAACCTGATTTCACATCGACTTTCTCTCCTCTTGCTTCCTTATATCCTGCATGTTGCAACTAGCATTGAGATTGAAATTGAAAAAGAGAGTTTGGAAATTCAAACCAAAGCTAAGCAAAAGAAAATAAATACATAAGTCCCTAAGTGTGCCTGGCTATTTCTGCTGATGTACCTTTTTCCTGACATTTACTGACAACTAGCGTTTGATGGGTTTCTCCCTCCCCTCCCAGCCCACCGTCAGCCAATTTAACGATGATGTATTGAAACCATTGCTGACATAAGCAAGTGGGACTCCATGGTTCCAAAGTAAATTTCCAGCAGAGATGAGCAACTGTGAAGTTCTTGGAAGGCAGCTCCTTGGCCACAGCCTTCCGCAAGCCTGGGTGGGCAGCGGGGAGACCCCTGCAGGTGTTCTTAGAAGAGGAGCAAGATTTTACAACCACAGCCTGGGATGGGATGATGGGATGGGGGAGGGTGGATGGGGAAGGGTGGGGCAGAGGGACCATCCCAGCTAATCTGCTACAGAATTTGCCAGGGGACGGCCTTTCCTTTTCTAGTTAGCTGTCTTGCTGCCTTCTCTGTGAGCTCTTCCCAAGTATTTGAATAAATACCCTCTGGGACAGGGAGCTCAGGATAAAAGGTGTCCAGCTCATCTGGGCCCTCCTACATCACACACATCATTGTCTTGTCCTAGACATTGGGTTCTCACACAGCACGACGAGGTCTCAGGGCAGACTTTGTAATACGACTAGGAGATCAGGAAACTAGCTCAGGCCTCTACCAGGGGTCTTTCCGGACTTTCATAGATTCGAGTTGGCTTTTATTTCTTCTTTTTTAATGACCACTTCCTTTCTCCTTGGGCAAGAAAAATGTTCAGCGTGCCTCTGATGGGACTGATGCCATCGAGCAAGAAATGGCAAGGGAACTGACCCTTGAGCTTGACCAAACCCTAACCACGCCCAGGGCCACTCGCCCCAGATCCCCAAGAGAGCTCAGCATGAGGTTATGAAACCCAATGCTACTTTTTTTTTAAAGATAAAAACATTACTACATTACATTCATTCATGCAGTTGAATATTCAGAAAAGGATGGCATGATAGCTGAACACATCAACACAGATGAATCTCGAAAATTTTTGAAGAAGCAAGTTACGGAAGACTATATCAGGTGCCATCACATTTACATAAGGTTTTTACAATTATGACATTAAGTAATACATTGTTGGGGATATAAACGTAAGTTATATAAACTATGAAGTAAAGCAAGGAGTAGATCACACACACACACACACACACACACACACACACACACACTCACGGTCACCTCCGGACTGGCCTCCTGCTGCTGCAGGTGCCCGCGGCGTGTGGGGACCAGCAGGATCTCTCGTGGCCCTCGGGGACTAGATTGTCACCCTGCGGGTGAGATCTGAGGTTGAGAAGCTTGCCCGCAGCTACAATAAACAGTAACTGAGGTCCTCTCAGTGCTAAGAAAACAGGGAAGGGAGAGAAAAACGGTTCTTTCCCCAGAGAGGCTCCCAGGCTGGTGGGAGAGACAGAAACACCAGAAACACGAGAAGTTCACACCATCACAGTGGCGTGACCAGGGAAGCATTGAGGATGGGGCCCGCTCCACGGAGGTGTGAGCGGTCCTCCCGGAACAGGCAGCACCCAGGCCAACCCCAGGGAGCCAGGGGGCTGAGGAGCTTCGGTGCTGGAACTGGCTGCTTGGGCTCAAACCCTGTGAACCGCTCACCAGCTGGGTATCCCGGGCCACGCTCTGTCTCTGTTTCCACCACCGCAACTGTTTGATGGCCTAGAACCCGAACCTGCCTCCAGAAACCACCGTGAGGGAAAATGAGCTCGGAGGTTCCGAGAGTCCATACGGGCTAACTGTTCCTGGAGAACAGGCAGGGTTGGCCACGGGAGCAGGGGCAGGCCCATGGGCCTGGGAACAGGGGGCACACCTGGGCACAGGGATAAGCGCGTGTGCGGGGCAGAGACACCCATTCATGAGATCCATCTGCCATCACGTCCTGAAGCCTGAGCCTTCCCCTCTCACCAAGGGACCATGTCATGGCCACCTCTGAGGCCAGGCCAGCAGCCATCTGGAAGGATCCAGGATTCCTCCCCAGTCACCTAGAGCCCAGCATCTGTTCCTTCCACTCTGGGGACATCTCCCTAGTGGCAGAGGCCATGTGACGAGCTCTGCAGCCATCAAGACACTCCGGACCCTGGAAACCGCCTCTGTCTCAGTGTGGCCACCGAGGGTCAGCCTTCATCACGGTAGCCTTGCTGTCCTGCCCACGGAAACCCTGACCTGGAAGCTTCTGAAAGGAGCCAGACTCTGGACTTCTGGATTGATCCAAAGGCCCTGGCTATTCCTTCTCATGAGAAAAAGGCTGCATGACACCAAGCTCGCCCTTATTAAGATGCAAGGGGCTTTCCAAGTGGCGTGCAGATGCTGACGAACCGAGGCCTGGGCCCGGACTTACCTGGTCCGTGCACCTTCGTAACCTGGGATGGGGCAGCAGCCGCAGAGAGAGCAGGGCTCAGGCCATGTGTCCTGCCCTGAGCTCCTGACTGGGCCTGGAGGAGGGGCACATGGGACAAGGCAGGTGTCCTGCATCTCGTGCAGCATGTGACAAGCCAGGGAGGGTGGGACCGTGGGGCATCGGGCAGGGGACGGGGATCTGGGGGTGGGTCCACTTCCCCCACGTGCCAGCTCTGGGCCCTCAGCCCCTCACAGGTCAAAGATGATGGTTATAGTAACTCATAGAATCCTTGGGATTAACTGAGATAACTCAGGGAAAGCTCTTGGCCCAGTCCATGGCTTATAGCCAGGGCCTGACAAGTTTAGGGCAGTCTTACAGTGAGGGTCAGGAGGCATGATCACTCCCAAGGTTGAAGGGCTTTGGTCAAGGAGGGGGGCGACATTCCCTGTACCTTCACCCGTCCCCATTGTGGCCAGGACTGCTGACTGGCAAGGAGTCCCGGCCTTCGCAGACCTCAAGAGCGCCTCGGCTTCTCCTCGCTGTAGGGCCCTTTATCCCATCTTCATGGATTCCTAACGGTCCCCACACTTTCCCTTCAGCTGTGTGGTTCCAGTCCCACTGGCAGGAAGAGTCATTCCTGCAGTGCTCTGAGACCATCACTCACCATCCCCCTCTCCTCGCCTCCTCCTCGTCCCCTCCCCATCCCAGATGTGCTGGAGGCCCAGCGCCCTGCATTTGGGAACAGGCCATTCTGACAGCTCCCCAGTGACCAGCACCCAGGGACACAGAGGAACAGCTTTGCCAGGCCTCAGAGGACCCTTTCCACCCTTCCTGCAGGGCTGCCCGTGCCCGTGCAAGGGGCCAACCGCGTGGCTCCTCTCCGGCTCAGAGCAATGGCTCCCCCTGCTCCAGCTCACAGCCCTCCCCCTGCCCCTGGTAGCCCCCTGCAGCAGCGCTCCTGAAGCCCTTCCCAATCACTTCAACAAAGACAAAAGTAAAAGCACAGGTGGGCAATGTTAGCATCCTCCCGCGAGCTCCGTGCAGAACTGGCGACCGGCTGGGTGACGGCGGGGAGACGACCGGACTGTGTGTGCCATCTCCCCGCGGCCCCGCGAGACGGGCAGCCAGGGCGCTAAACGTATGTCCCCCCCTCCTTTTCCTTTTTTCGGTTTTACAGTGTAATTTGTTTTAATTGAGAACTAGTTTACATACATTAGTTTCAGGTGTACAGCGTGCGTGATTAGACAATCCTGTAAGTGACAACCTGTGCCGTTGTAGCCGCCACCTATCACCATGCGACGTTATTCTGATGTTACTGATCTATTCCCTGTGCTCTGCTTATTTGCTTTATCGCTGAAGTTTGTACCACTTCGCCCCCTGCACCTATTTCACCCCCCCGCCCCCCGCCCCCCGCCTGTGGCAGCGCCCCGTTTATTCTCTGTATTCATGAGTGTCTCTGTTTTATTGTTGTTTGTTCATTTGTCTTGTGTTTAGATTCCACATACGAGTGACATCGTACGGTGTTTGTCTCTCTCTGACTCCTCTCCCTCAGTGTAAGAGTCTCAGGGTCCTCCCGTGTTGTCCGGAATGGCAATGTCCCCTCCCTCCCCACTTTGCCGGCACCTGGGAGCTAAAGGAACAGCTCAGAGACGGGAGCGACTTCAGCCCAAGTACCGGCTATGCCTATTTTCTCTGCTGCTTTTAAATTATCTTTATTTTGTGTAGGATGGGTTTTTCTTTCTTTCTTTTTTTTTTTTTGCTTCTTTTATATGTGTCTTAATATTGTAAGACTCCTCAAATCCTTTCCAAGGGGTAGACAGAATATAAATGATAAATGAATAAACACATAAATAAGTAAAAAGGACACAAATGTCTTTTCCAAACCAGTTTTTCATTCCTTCATGGGTGTTTGCCATTCAAGGCAAATGCACTGCTCATTACTGGGCCCTGACCATTCACCCCTTGCTGGCCTTTGCCCACCCAGCGGGTATGAAGCACCTACTATGTGCTGGTGTGTGCTGGGCCCTGGGGCACACAGATGAGGAGAGAGGGTTCCTACAGAGCTCGCCCTCTGGGCCCTGGGAAGGAAGCCGCTCCCGTTAATCATCGACCACGCCCTGGAGCCTGTGCACCTGTGGGTGTGCGGGCAAGGTGTTCCTAACCGACCCTCTGGTGAAGAGACTAGGGATATCTGGGACCCGAGATGCCCAAGCCTGTGTTCCACAAACCTCCCCCACCAGCCCGTCAAGATGCCCAAGGCCAAGGGAAACCGGATGAAGACAGACACAACTAGGGCCCTGGCCTCTGACCCCAGAGCTGGACACTAAGCCTGTGAGCTGGACTTGATTAGGTAGAGCCTGAAAGGCAGACACAGAGGGCCATATTAAGGCTTTGCCCGTCTTCCTGATTGGTTTTCAAGCGAATGCGGCAGGATGAAGAGGCCGCCTCTCTCAAGCTCGAGGGGCGATACAGACAGGGCTGAGAACCCCAGTGCCGACAAGGGCCGGCAGGGGAGGGTGGAGGCTGTGGCCTTACCTTCTTGTGGGAAGGAGACATAGAACCTCCGAGACCACCCAACCCCAGTGCTGTGCTCACTGTGTCCTTGGCCTTTGACCCAGCCTCCGGGTACAGGGGAGTCCTGAGCTCCCCCTGGAGTCTTACCCCGTAAGGATGTTCAGTGTGGCATAGTTAATCCCCAAATGCAAACCTGACCCCCGAGAGATCCTCTAACTGGAATCAGGGCACCCCATGATAGAACCTTCCAGAAAGGTAGAAGGCCTCTATCTGTAGTCACTCTCGAGAAAGAGAACCATATGGTGACCAACCTTAAGGGTCACTGGGCCTCACGGACAAAGGGGCCTCTGAGGCTGTCTGATCCCATGGTTTCCCAGCACTGTTCATACAGCCGGGGCTTACCGGGGGTGAGCACAGGAAAGCTGCCCGGCGGGCTTCAGGACAGGGCCTGTATAGCTCCTATTTCAGTGTTTGTCCACATGGATAAGATTCTGCTTGGAGAAATGTAGGCATCCCTTCCCTGACCAGAAGAGGCATCCAGCAGCTGTCTGAACTCCTGCATCGTCCAGGCTGATGGGAAGCCCCCATCTCACCCATCCAGTGTCGGAGCCAACTGAGAACTCGTAAGTCAGGTGAGTGGAGGTTGAAATTCACCTTCTGTTTCTTGACACAGAGACTGGAGGTCGTCACACACTGTTCTTTCTCTCCTTCTTCCTTCATAGCATTATCTCATGCACTCTGTTAAAAAGACTACATTGTCCAGCCTCCCTTTTGGCCAGGAGTGACCAAATTGCTACGTACTGGAGGAGAAGATAGGAAGCAAAATGCTGTGTCAGGTTTCCAAGATGGTTGTGTGAGAGGAGCTGCCCTCGCTGGGACAGATAGCCCTGTAGTCCTTCCTACACTTTCTGCTGCCAGCATGGAATGTGGAGGCAATGGCTAGAACCCTAGCAGCCATGTTGGGGTTAAGATGAAAAGTCTGTACTGAGGGTGCAGGAGAGGAAGGTCAGGAGCCTGAGGGCCCTGTAGTCATCATACCTGCCCTATGTTACCTCACTTGTATGAGGACATCTTTTATGAGAAAGAAACAAACTTCTATCATGTTTAAGTCAGTTATTTGGGGATTTCCATTATATACAACTAAATATTGGTTCCTTGTGAGTAAGCTTGATTAAAGGAGCATGTGTCTAAACACACTTGTCAATATTTTTGCCTCCCCGATGATCCAAGTCTAGAACTTGAGATGGTCCCCCTCTCTCCTAAGAGAAAGTCTGGTTTTACACTGATGGCATATTCTCTCAGATCACTGCCTCCCTCTGGTCCTGCCTATAGGTGGAAGAAAAGAGAGAAGATCCCAGTGTGCACAGGATTCTAACAGATGAGCTCCCAGCTGAGAAAGTGCAGGGGAGCTCCTTCTCATGGGGATATAAAGCGGGGGGGACACATGTTCCTCTTGGGAAACCCAATCATTCTGCCACTGGACGACTGACTACTGGAAGGTTCCTTATCACACTGAGCTGGGAATTCATTCTGGAGGGGGTGAGGCCTGCTGGGGATAAGCTCGGTCCACATCCACACAGACAAGCGTAATCTCTCTTGGAAGGGTCTGGGAGGCTTCAGAACAAACGGTAGCATCACCAGATAAACTACAGGGCATCCAGCAGAATCTGAGTTTCAGATAAACAAGGAATATTTTTTTTGGTGAATTATGTCCCAAATATTGCAAAGGACATGCTTATACTTAAAGACTTATTTGTTGCCTATCTGAAATTCACATTGAGCAGGGCATCCTGTGTTTTTATTTGCTAGGTCAGGCAGCCCTAGCCTAGAGGCACCCAATTTCCAGACACTCAGATGGGCGCACTCCAGTGTTGGCTAGAGGATGTCCTGTGACGAGAAATGCAGAGGCAGCTTATCTCTGACTCCCACCTGCACTGCTCTCCTCTCCCCCTGCCCACGGTCCTCCGGGCTGATGCAAACCCTGCCTTGCTCAGAGACCTGAGGCTTCCCTGTCCACTGGAGCCCACTCCAACTGCACCGTGGACAGTCACCCCCAGCCATCCCCCGTTTGTGGCAACTGTGTCCCAATTTTGCCTCCCCCCATCCCCCACCCCCAAGAGCACCCAGACTTAGGGCAGAGCCAAGCAGAGTCTTTGTTCTCCCGGCTGCAGAGATCGGTGGGGGGCTGGCAACAGGGGACCCAAGTCCATCCCAGCTGAGTGATCACAGAGTTTTGGTGGATAAGGGTGGCCCACATCTCACTTGGAAGGACACCGAGCACCCTGAGATCTGAGGACCGGCCTGTCCAGAATCAGCCCCAAGAGACAAGCTAGTTCTACCCTCTGGACTTTTCTGCTTACCGGAGTCAATAATTTCCTTTTGGCCGAAAGCCAGCGTGTTCTGGATTTTCCTGACACGTGTAAATAAAGGGCCCCTGACACAAATCTCAAAAATTGGGGTGAGAATCCAGAGCGCCTATCCCATCTCCGTAGGCAAAACACTGGTACATTGCTGCCACTCCAAGGTTTTGAATCCCTTACCCTTTATGGGGTTCCCAGGGGACTCCCACTTGACCCCATCCCAGCTCCCTGAGATTCGCACTGCAGTTAATCAGGGAAATACTAACAATAGTAATCACTGACATCGAATCCGCACCCCAGCTCTGAATTGAGTCCTGTGCACATCCCACTCCACAGGCAGGAGAAGAGGTTCGCAGACGTGACCTCACCTGCCCCTGGCAACATGGATAGGCCTGAGGTGAAGATGGGGTTTTCCTGGGCGGTTCAGTTCAAGATCATGTGCTCATCGAGCAGCGACAAAGCATTGCTCTGGAAAGCCTAGGGGAGGGTCGGATCCTGGCCCCAGCCCTCTCAGCTCTAGAAGAACAGCGTGCCCCCTCTCCTCACCTCTGTGTGCTCATCTCCCCTTTAGGGACCTGAAAATCCACCTTCCCTGGATTGGCAGCATTCGGTCGGGGAGGAGGAGGAGTGGCAGGCGGGGTAGGGATGGTGATTGCTCCTTGCTGCCCTGTGCTCAGGGGCAAGGGAAGGAGCTCGTGAGTGGAGCCAGTTTGGGGGCGCAACCCACTAGTGCGGCCCCGAGCTGGGGTCTCTGAGCAGCCCAGGCTCTCTGAACTGGCCACTGCTGGCCAAAGTGTCCCTCCACACTGCTGGGAACATCCTGGGCTCCCTCTGCTGCCTGGGTCTCCGAGAACCAGGCTGAGCCAGGAGAGCTGAAGAATGGGTTGGCTTCAGGGGTATATGTGGGTCCTTGCTTCTCTCTCCTTCATGCCCTTTAGACGATTTACCATGCAGCCTGGAATGGGGGAGGGGCAGAGAGTAAGCTTTGGATTCAAACAGGTGTTCTCTCTCCCAGGATTCTTGCTGGAGCCCTGGGCGGCCTCCAGTGGCCCTTCATCCCCTTCCACAAGGCAGTTAGCTACTATTAAAATGTGGATCTCAGATGCCACTCCCCCAGACTAACCCCACCAGGGGCCCTTCACTGCTTCAGAGTCAAGTTCTAGCTCCCTGGCAAGGCAGCAGGTGTTCCTGGACGTCTCAACAGGTCCTTCCCCACCTCCCTGCCTCATCGCCTCCTCCAGCTGCGCAGACCTGCTTGCGTCTGCTGCACGCACTCTCCATTTCTCCCCATCATCCTCTGCTTATGCTGCTCTTTGCCTTGTCCTTCATTCTTCCCTGGCCAACACTTCTCAACTGACAAGAGGAAGCTCAAGCATTGCCTCCTCCAGGAAGGCGTCCTGGTTCCACCTTCCCGCCCTCTACCTGACGCTCTCCACTGCCCCTGCCTCAGGCTGATGGGATACTCCTGTGTGTTCTCCTTGAAGGTCATACCTTGTGGTCACTTGACCCTTGCGGTTGGCCTCACTCCCTTTTTGCTTTGGCCGCTGGGATGCTCAGAAGCCCATCTCAGGGTTTACGGGGTGTGTGTTCCTCTCCAATCTCACCTCCTGGCTGTTTCTCATGATCTCGAGCCCACTTACTTCCTCCTCACCCCCCTCCATTTTCTCATCCTTTCCTTTTTTCCTCTGTCTGGTACAGCACGCATGCGGGAAACCATCCCCTAGTCCTTCTATACAGAATGAAACCGGCGCCAAAACAAGGACAAAGAAACTGCAAAAATCCACCTACTTCTATGAATCCAATTACATCACTAATAGGAGCAGTATTTTCTCCCGAGAGGCAATGAGATGGTGTGTCTTCTCCTCACAGAATGTCAAATGGTGGTGGTATTTAAGGGACATGAAAAACAAATTGCTCCGGCTCCTTCCTACCACCCAGCTCCTGACGAGGCTTCTCTTAAGCAACCTCAGAAATCTGTCAGAAAGTCAGAAGGAAGAGGTTGCCTACGTCACCCCAAACCTCCCTGCTTATTCGTGGAGCCAGGACATCCCAGGCAGGCCAGCCCCGCTCTGAAGTCCGAGCATTTGCCACACGCTCTGGGGTCACTGAAGTGGTCTTGGATGTGTGTGCGTTAGCCACTGCTGTGTAACAAATCACCACGAACGCAGTGGCCTACCCGCCCAGACGTACCCTCTCTAAGCTCTGTGGCTAGAAGGTCTCTCCAGGTCTCTCTGGGCTAAAATCAGGGGCTTGGAAGAGTTCCTGATAAAGTTCTCCCGCAGAGAAGCCATTTCCTCGCCTGCTCTCGCTTCCACTGAGCCCAGCTGACCCTTCTTCCCGGCCTTTTTGGCTGCACTTACTGCCTTTCTAATAAAACTCAGCAAACAACTGTTGTCCAGTGCATGGCCTCGAAATGGCTCCGATGCTCTTGAAATGGCCCCAGAGAAGGGGGGCAAAGTTCGGGGTGCCGCTTGTGAATCCCCTCTTTGACGTTCTCACAGCTCTTCACTGCAGGCGGGTGCTCGTCTTGGAGGGAGCTGGGCCCTGCTGCCCTGCCAGCGCCCCCCCACCGTCCACACCCGATCTACACTGTCGAGCATCTATTTACAAAGCAGGTCACAGAGAGCACCGCCATCTAAAAATAGAAAGTCATTATGAGCAGACAAGTGTCTGCGCTTGTCCTGGGAGAGCTGGGACAGCTTCTGTTTTCCTTCTCTGTCCCCCCTTCTGCTTCCCTGCCCTGCCCCCCCTTCTTGTCCCGCCCGCCCATGGCTGGGGACCTGGGCCAGCTGCAGCCAGGTTTTGCTTTGATTCTCTCTACCAATCCTGTGAGGCTGGGGCCATTACTCCGGTTTGTCAGCTGGGGAAGCCGCGTCGCAGAGGGTAGGGGACTGTCCCCAAATCAGGAAGCCAGGAGGCAGTAGAGCTGAGAGGGGTGGCGGGTGGGTCTTGGAGGGAGTGTCCCTCACACCACACACACTACGTCATGTCCGCCGGGACATCATCGGTGGAGACAACTGCCATGTGCCCTGGCATCTTGAAGAGACACCAGGAAGGGTGGGGTCCCTTTCCTGAGGAGCCAGTCCCCAGGCAGCATGGCCCCAGGTTGCTCCCAAGCTGGGCTCAGAGCTCTGAGCACCCCCTCCGACACTGCTGGGTTCACGGGCACCAGGCTTTCTCCCCTCTGGTAGCCGAGGCTTTGGCCCTTACAGGGAGGACAGCTCTGGGTGGGATGGCCATCCCCAACGCACATGTGTTCCGTGCTCCCAGCACAGCCCGTGTGGGATCAGAAGTATGCTGAGTCCTCCCTCCACAGCTCTCCCTCCTCCCAGCCTCCTCCCCTCCTTCCCAGGTCCTGAGGACCTACTGAGTTCTGGAAACATCCCACTGCGTATCTAGGCCTTACCGACGAGGACACTGGGCAGTGGCTGGTCTCTGACTCTACATTCTGGCTGCTGCCCCTTCAGGGGTCCAGACTCTCCATGACGAGCCTCTCTGTTCTAGATTCGCCCCCCACCCCGCCCCCCAGCCAAGTGTGCTATGAGCTCCTGCCGGAGGCCGGGTGGAACCCTTCAGCAGTGGATGGAGAGGCTGGCCCTCTCTGCTGGGGGATTGTCTCTGGTACCTTCTGAGAATGAAGCCATGTAGAAAGCAGTAGGCACTGATCGTCAAGGGCAAAGGGGGTCCCAGCCCCAGGAGGTCCTGCCTCCACAGAAGCACTGGGCAGGACATCCGTAAAGCAGGGGCAGGAGTGAGAACCTGCCCGCCTGGCAGACAGCCCCTGGGTGCCTGAGTGGCTGGATGTGGGGGAGGTGGGTGCCAGGTGGCCAGGTTGGGGGGAGGGTCAGACGTGGCTCTTTGGTGGCAGTATCTCTCCTGTCCCTGATCTGGAGCCAGTGTGGCAGGGCCCCTCCTTTCTCCCCTGCAGGGGCTGCTGTAGCCAGGTGCCCCAGACAGGCTTCCGGGCTTGGGGCCATGGGGTGGGCAACGAGGGGAGGGCAGGCACCCCGGGGAGCAGCGACAGGCATGGCTCCCTTCCCACCTCCTGAGCTGCCCGGGACCCAGGACACAGGCGCAAGGAAGGCGTGCGTGGGGCTGAGTGGCTCAAGTCACCATCGGAGTACGGTCCAGGCAGAGGCCCGAGCTGCCACTTTCTCTGGCTGACTTGACTCCCTCAGGCCACACAACCGTGAGTCGGGAAGATGCCTCCTGTGGGGGCCGTGGAGGCCAAATGTGAAGCAGGTCGCATGGTTTTGAGCACCTGCTGGGGGCGAGCTGACGAGGGAGGGGGCCTGGGGCAGCCCCAGGGCTTGTGCCGCCCAGGGCTCCGTGCCCAGGGACAGAGGGCCAGGTGGCCCGATGGCTGACTCTGCGGATCATCTGCTTTATTAGGAAAAGCCGGGCTTTTCAGGTGTTTGTGGAGAGCTGGTTGGTAACGGGTGAAAATCAGCTGAAGGACTGTGGGAGCCAAGGGAAGCTTGTTGGCTGAGCAGAAGCAGAGGGACAGGCATCACATTTAATATTGTGTAATGAAAAGAAAAATTTCTCTAGAGTATCCACAGTTTGACCTCAATTATTCAGTATTACAGATTTGCAGGAAAAAAGGTCCGAGGGAAATAAATATTCTGTAATACCTTTGCACTATTTGGTTTAAGAGGGAGACATTAAGTCCTGGAAGGAACGGCTCCCCTCAATCAAGCCTGTGGAGTCTTCGGGATGATTGATGCAACATGCGCTTTTCACCATGAAAATAGCTTATGGGGGCCCATGAGGAGCATTGGATTCCTCCCAATCTAGAGGATTCAGGCGACAGGACTACACTGCCCCTCACTCCTGGAATTTTCTGGATTTAACCACCCCCCCCCCCCCCCCAANAATCAAGCCTGTGGAGTCTTCGGGATGATTGATGCAACATGCGCTTTTCACCATGAAAATAGCTTATGGGGGCCCATGAGGAGCATTGGATTCCTCCCAATCTAGAGGATTCAGGCGACAGGACTACACTGCCCCTCACTCCTGGAATTTTCTGGATTTAACCACCCCCCCCCCCCCAGATGCTTCACAGACAGCACTGTGGCCGCCAGGGCTAGACGTGGTTTTGGACTCCGCTGCCCCGGCTTCGCTGGCCTTCGGCTTGGCTCTTGCGGAGAGTTTGGATCTCGCCTCTGTGATCATCTGGCATTTGGGAAATCATGAATCTCCTGCCGGAAACGGGAAGCACATCCAGTTCCCTCTGTCTGCACTGTTGTGCTGCGCGATGCCTTCTCTTTGGGTGCTGGCGTCGACCTCCCGGCAGCTCCGGCTGCTGCCCCAGGGGCAGGGCTTCGGGAGAAAGAGGTAGCATGTCACAGCGCCTTGTTTGGGGACATCTCCTGCACTTCGTCCACCGGAAACACCGCATAGGCTAGAGATCTGAACTGTGGGTTCTGGTTTTTACAAAATGTGTGCGTGACCCTCCTGCTACCTTCTCTTCTCGCTCAGCCCATGAGCTACTCCGGGGCGAGCACAGCCTCCCTCGCTAGAGCTCCGGAGCCCAGTACTGCGGCCAGACCGCGGGTGCTCAGCCCGCGATGGACCAGTGAGTAAGCCGGTCGCGGTTACACTTCCCTTCCGTTCCGCCCGTGGCCCAGCTCTAACTTCACCAACCCCAAGCTTCTGAGAGTCTCGCAACAGCCTTCCAGGGCCATCCTGAAGAATGTCCATTTTACGGATGAAAGACCAAGACTCAGAAACAGGTCTTCCATATCACTCGGCTGATGGGAAAGGCGAGGAGGCTGAAAACACAGGCCTGGCTCTGGAGGACCAATCTGGTGAGAGGACATCAGGGGCTACCCGAGACAGCCGGGGAACACTGCCTGAAACCCAGGTGGCCCGATCTGGAAGAAACGGGCAGAACTACTCGCTCAGCCTCTCGCTTCCAGTGGGTTCGATGGTTGGAGGCAGGGCCCAGCAAGCAGGTCCGGGGTGGGGGGGTCCTGGGATAGAAGAGAGCCAAGAGGAGAGGTCTGGAACCACTGCAGGTGGGTGATGGAGGATGAGCAGGGAAACTGAGGCCAAAGCCCCCCTGAGGGGCTGCAGGGGTGAAGGGGAAGGCCGTGAGTGAGGGCTGGCAGGGCGGCAAAGGCTGAGCCCCGCACACCAAGTACAGAGCACGTGGTAGCTGGCAGATTCGAGGCTCCACTGGCCGGCGGGAGGGAAGGGGCTGCCGAGGCTCGTCCTTCACCTGGCAGGCGTTTCACTGGGCGCCTGCTTGTGGGCGGAGCGTGGGTGATGTGGGGGAGGGCGAACCCCCAGGAGGTCACTGTCCTAGGAGGGGACATGGATGTGATGGCTGAGGGTTTTCACACCAACAGAATAGGGAGGGTGGCAGATGCCATTGAAAGTGCGTACGTGTGCGTGTGCGTGTGTGCACGCGCGATGGGGTGTTTCCATGATAGTCAACAGCTAGCATATATCAAGTGCTTAGAAGGTGCCGGGCCTCACTCTGACAACCCCTTGGAGGGAGGCGCTACCTTCCCCATTTTGTAGGTAAGGACCTAAGGCACACAGAGGGAAAGTAACTTGCCCAGGGTGGGGGGGTGGCTGGCTTCCCGGGTGCCCCGAGATCCCCGCCTCCTGGTGCTCCCCCTCCCCCGTGTGTGGGGTCACCTGGCGCTGTAGCAGGGCTGGTGTTTGTTAGCCCGTGGGGGAAGTGATGCTGTTGCTTCTGGGATTTGGGTGTAAAAGCCTGTGGCTTCGTCTTGGGTGCTCTCTCTCTTGGCCTCCCCCTCTTGGACACTTTGCTCTGGGGAATCCAGCTGCCCTGTTGTGAGGACCTGGAGGCAGCCTGTGGAGAGGCCCGCGTGGTGAGGCCCATGGGGACCTCAGGCCAACTGCCCGTGAGCGGCTCTGCGAGAGGCTCTGGCAGCCCCAGCGGACACTTCGCAATCCCGTGAGAAACTGAGCCAGAATGTGGCCCAGACTGCTGACCCTCAGAAAACAGGGCATCGTACACGTCTGCTCTCTTACACTCTACCGCCAGGCTGGTGTGTTCTGCAGGAACCGGTGACCAAGACGCCAGGGTGTCCGCTCTGGGTAGTACCACTCCGACTCCACAGACCGCACGGGGAAGCGCTGCTCTTGCCACAAGCCCGAAGGAGGGACGCTTTGGAGGAAGCGTGCCTCGGGTCAAGGGCAGAGCAATGAAAAGGAGCCACGTGGGGCAGGCTGTGTGCTAAGTGCCGACGCGGACGTTTGGTGTGTGTCCAGGCAGTCGGTGGGACACAGGACATCATCGGGAGGGAGGTCGGAGCTCGGCCTTCATCGAAGGGTCTGCGGTGAATGCAAACCCTAGGAGTCACAACTGAGCAGGGACACGGAGGAGGGGCTGACAGCCTCACACAAAAGCACCTTTTTCTCAGAGCTTCCAAACGGTCAATGCAACAGCACCTGGCCCAGGTCTCTCTGCAGAGCCTCAGGTTAACCAGAAAGAGATGTTTTGGCGTGGCAGGAGCCATAATGTGGACAACTCCGTGAAGGTGTCGCTTTGAAAAGCTAGCTTCAGGATCTAATTTCAGTGTGTTGAAAAAGCCACCAGCTATTATTTTTAAGACCACGGGAAGTCCCTGGGATCCTTTACAATCAAACGCTAGAATGGTTATTCTGGCTTGCCGTGCCTGGAAAGCTGCTGGGAGCAAGAGAGAAGAGGTCGCGGGACCCCAGCTGTCTGAGACGGACCGAAAGGAACTCAGCTGCAGAAACGTCAAGTCAGATTCCACATCTAAAGGCTTCCCTTGTTCAGTTGTGCTTCTGCGCTGAGCGACTCGCTCTTAGGCCTTCCCCCAACCCCGAGGTGTGATCCGTGGGGACGCCCAAAGAGCCCTGGCCAGGTTGGGCCCTGGGCTGAGCTGGGAAAAGTCTAAGAGGAAGTCTGTCCCAGGGGTCGGACCCCCCAGAGCAAGGAGACCTACGCCTGCAGAGCCCCAGCTGGCCCCCCACTTCCCACCCTGCTCCCGGGACACCCTGTGCTGCTGGTGCCCAGCCTCCCCAGCATCTCTCTCCCTGCCCTCCCACCTCCCTCATCTCAACCACAGGGCCTCTCCAGCAACTCCTTCCAGAAGCTCCTCGATGGAGCTGACGGCACTCTGGAATCTGCTCCCTGTCTCACTCTGTGAAGTCAACCACGGTCACAGTCCTCTGTGTGTCTGTCCGCACCGTCCGTCCCTAACGTATTTCCTGTTCCTTCTACGTCTTCCGGTCACAGGGAGGGGATTTATTTTCTGGGTGGCTCTACGTCAAATTCTCTGCCTCCTTTTCCAGGTCCCTGCTACCCTGTTACCTTGTTAGTCCTCTGCCAGATTAAAATCTAACCCCCCCCCCCGCCCCGGCCGTGGTGATGCTCTCAAGTTCCTTGACAGCACAACCACCACTAGGCCTTCTCTGGGCGTGTGGCTCATGGCCTGTGCCCTCCCGCTGGAAAGTAAGCTCCTCCAGGACGGGCTCCCTGATTTGTTCTCTGCCCAATCTAACGTGTAGGGCAGTGCCCAGCGTAGAAGAGATTCTTGACAAGCGTGCGTTTAATGAATTAAGTAACGGAGGCAGTACAGTAAGAGGCCAAAGGGGAGCGAGGAGAAGGGGACAGACGGGACAGGAGTTGGAGAGTTCGAGTCCCTGGGATTCTATTTGTAGGTTATGACTAGAGTCCCTGACTCGGTGGGTGGAAAGGCTGCAAGCAACGAGGGAGCTCAAATTTTTTCCATTTATAACAATCCGGCTTATGTTCTAAAGTTCCTGGTGGTTCAATGAATTTCACACAAAAGGGTCCCTGGAGGTGATCATCACTGTGCACCGCCCTCCCGAGTGTGCGCCGAGGGGCGCTCACAGTGCGTGTGCCGCGCCCTCTCCGACACAGGGCAGTCGGTCCCTGCACTTTTGAGATGCACAACTGCATATCTGACAAATGCAAAGGCAGGACCCCAGGAGTGGAGAATGTTTTTCGGATGCATCATGAGAGGATAAGGAAAAGCGAGCTTATTAGAAGTTATTCTGTGGTTAACACAATACTCCCCACGTGGTACACTGTCAAAGCGAATGCCTTAGAGGAAATGTGTCTTTGAGGTGAGAGACTGACAATTTAACAATGCACAGGACCGTTCCTGAAATTCCAAGACCAGGCAACATGTTGTGTGCACTTCTAGCAGAAGGAATAAAACATTCTCCTGGGGCATATTGAATTAAAATCACAATGCACCAGTAAATGAAGAAAAGAGAACGAACAGAATAATACTGTCCACAGGGATTATGACCTTTATGTTCCATAACAAATTACAGAGAGGCATGAAAATCAGCTTTCTTTTCTGGCAGTACCACTCTGCTTCCTGCAGAAGCCTTTATAATTAACCTTTTATGTGACAGAATACTTTTTGTAGAACACGTCCCCATTTATTGGTCCATAACTGAGACAGATAAATCATTTTCAAATCTGGACTAGGTATAGAATCTGGACTTCTTGCAGCGAGCTGCAGCCCTAGATGGCTCTCAAGGTGCACAATTTAGAGCTTGCTGAAATAACAAGACTTTGTTTTTCTAGGTTTATAGTAAAGTGCAGGAGCTTGAAATGGGCAGCCTTTATTAAGTAACACACAAATCATTTGTTTGTTGTTGTTAGGAGACCACAAAATAAGATTGATTTTCTTTCCTTTTTTTAAACAGGCTTTCCAAATTAAAAAGCATACCATTTTATAAAACATTTCACAGGACATAAAATTGTGAAACAAAATTCAGATGATTTTCAAGCTCCCAAGTGAATTCATTTACTGACTAGGCACGTTGGTGAGTTGACAATTCATAAGCAGTCCATAATTCGAAGGGAAGCCCCTGAAAGAGAGGAAAATGAAATATATTTGTATACATCAAGAAACTAATTATTTATGTTCTGTTGGGGACGGCGGGATTTAGGCAGAGGAAGGAGGCAAGCAGAAACTTCATAGAAATAAGGATATTCATGGAAAACAAGGCAAAACAGAATTATAGAAATTTAAGAACATAAAATATTTGTGTTCAGTAAGGCAGGTGAAGGGTTAATTAGTATGAGGAGGATCAAAATACTCTCCATTACAATCTTTACGGGTCTGATTTCAGAACGGCAATGCCTTGTTTGACATGGAACCACTGATATCAAAATGTGACACGGGTCCCTATGGGTAGACCCAACTTTCAGATACATTTACAAGTTTTTATTAACTAACACCAAGCAATATATTTTGACGTGCTACACAGAATACACTGTGGTTTCAAAACCGCAGCGGCGATCAAGTGGGAAGAAAAGCCAACCCAATCACAACAGAGAAGTGGCCGTCACCATGCTTACTCCTCACAGCTCTGGTCACACACGCCCGGCCCTAGGGGACCCGTCCACACCACACTGCTTGATCATGGTGCCCTACGGCCTAGCCCTCCCTACCTCCCCAGCATCCCCCGTTCCTCTCCTGGCTTGGGCACCTGCTCACGTCCCCAACGCGGCGCAGCTTTCTGCCCTGGTCAGCGCCCGCCTCGCCCACCTGCACCGGCCTGTCAACACCTGCCATTCTCCATGAAGCCTTTTCCTCCCCGTCCCCCACCCAGAGTTCACCCCTTTCCCTCTGGCTGCACCACCTCCGCCCTCAGGTAGCCTCTGATCACAGCTCATGGCCAGAGACAGGGGGCCAGAGACGGGGGGCCACGCGGCGCCACCTGCCGTGCCTGGGGGGCTAGGACCCACGGATGCAACCTGAATTGAAAGGCTAATACAGTAAAAGGTAAACGTCGACTGTAGTAAATCTATTAACTGGGGTACTGTTTAATCAATGAGCACTTTCTGAACAGCTTGATGACTGTCGGTGCGCACGATGTGACAGACTCATTCCTGACCCCGAGGGATGCTGGCTGGCAGCTCCCCATTAGGTGTTTGCCAATCGAGTGCCAGCAGCCGGTACTCTCAGAGTGAACAGAATAAAGGGTTCTTTTGGCAAAAGAAGAGAGGGAAGATCTCAAAGAACTGGCAGGATCTGGGAGACTAGAGCACAGGAAATGGTGGGCGAGGACCTGTGAAGCACTCCACAGGCCCCCCGGGGCACATCCGCTCAGGCTCGGGGGTCAGGGGAGCAGTCTGAGGAAGGGCTCCGGGACCTGCATCTGTCAGCTGTCCCTGTCCCGAGACATGCCCCAGGAGCTGCTGTGACGGGGTCCAGCGCCCCCCGCCCCCATGCCTCACTCATCCGCACCGGGACCGACCCACCCCGTGCCAACCACCAGGCCGGGCACCCACTTGGAGCAGAGTGTTCGGGTGGCACAGGCGCTAACCACTGATGGTATGGAGTGCTTGCAGCACCTCGCGTTCAAGTGTCCTCAGGAAAACACATCGAGGGAACAATATGGTAATATTCATAAAAAATGGCAAGGCTCAATGAACCTACCTCAGAAATTTATTCTTAAGATGTATACAAACGTGTACAATGACAGAGATGTAAGGCTATGCTTTCTAGCGCTCTTATGAATGAGTATAAAATACTGGAAGCGAACTACATGTCCGTCATACGTGTTTAAATTATAAGTCATGTAACTACTATTTAGCCAATAAAAAGAAAAAGGTAGCTTTATAGTATAAAATGGTAAAAAATGAACTCAAAGAGGTACTCTAAAGTGAAACAACGGGGCTAGAAAACAGTGCACTGTTTCATATGTAAAAGAGTAATAATTAGAAAAGAAACATGTGCTTTGCCTCTGCCTAAGTATCTCCAGAAAAATATACAAAAAAACCCAATGGAACCAGCTGCTTGGGGGTTTGAGGCAGGGGTGGGAATGACGACAAGCTTTTCATCATATATTCTTGGAGTTCTGGATTTTGTACCAAGCACATGTATTACCTATTAAATACAGGACATATTTTGGCTTTCCAGCTTCCCATTTCCTTCCACTAAAAAAGCCAACGGTTGCAGAAGTAACCATCTCATTTCCACTGAGAAACCAAACTAATAGTGCAAAGTGCTCAGGGCTGTGATTTTAAAAGTTCCAGGGTCTTTGGCTCATCGACTCCCTCACTCCTCACTTCTTCCACACTGAACACCTCGTCAGCCCCCGCTGTGTGCCAGGCACGATGCTGGCCTCTGGGTGGACCAGTCAAGAACAACATGGTTCCGTGTTTAAAGAACCTCGTCTTGCAGCTGGTGAGAAAGACACGTCGAGTACAGCAGAGATCTAGCTTGGGGATCATGCCTCCAGCCCTGCTCTCTTTCCACGGTGTCTGTGCATTTCTTCTGTCTCCCCATTTTCGGGCCTGTCAGGTAGGAGGAACTGTGTTAGGCCGCAGACACAGAGACATGAGTAAGGCCCAGATTGTGCCAGCAGTGGTGGTCAAATGAGACTTTTCGTTATCTCTACCTACATCCGAATGACCCCATTTAAAAACCTGTCAAATTCTCTCCAAATTCAAGGGTGACTCTAACTCCGTGTGGTAAGGCCACGGACGTCCTAATCCACTCTCCTCTACTATGGAGACACCGAGACAAGTCATTCATTTTATTCACTCGCATATTTGACTGCTCGTTCTCGGACCCCTTCCGGGGACATGGGACATACCCTACAGATGTTTCTATGCTGGTGGGGGTGGGTGGAAAGGAGCATGAACAGTCCGTGGAGGGACACTGTTTTTGCAGAATTCGGGCAGCTCCAAGGGTTCTCAGCAGGGATTTGACACCCAGGCCCGACACGGAGACAGAGCGCCAAGGAAGGCTTCCGGGACAAGGGAAGCCTCACGGTTCACTTCGAAGCTGGACAGACCATGATGACTAGTTGTGCCAAGAGCTGGCTGAGAGGGGTAAGGAAACGTGATTTCAGGCAGAGGATGACCGGACAGGAAAGCAGCGGGAGGGGTGTTTAGTAGTCAGACTAAAGCAGCCGCGAGGCGGGACCAACATCACATAGGGCTTTGTGTGCAGAGCCCAGAGCCTGAGCTCTACCCTGCGTGACACGGGGGCCACCGAGGGGCTCATCCCACTAAGGTCTGAAACAATTCAGCGCTAGGTGCTAATCACTGACATCGAATCCCATGGAGAGTCAACTTCAACTGGGTGCGATTTTCCATTAGATAAGAGGAGGATGCAATTCAGACCTGAAAATGTTCTACAGCCTTTCTGAAATATGGACACAGAATCAAGACAAAGTAGATTTTGTTACTTTCAATATAATCATAGTTTTTTTTTTCCTTTCTGTCCAAGACACTGAATATCAATGTAAATAGATCTTCTTTGCATAGAAAGTAACAAACTTTATTATTTATATTAATTACCTAAACCCTATAAAGTGGCTTCTATTTTGATTGGGCTTTTGATTACATTTTTATTTTTTTCTCCAAATTACTAGTTTTAGACTCTGGGATTCATTTCTCTGTACACAGTGACCAGAACCACTGTCTAATTTTGAGTTAAACCAATGGAGCTAGACATTCTGAACTGTAATCCTGTTGACATGATTGGGGTTTTTGTTGGTTTTTTTTTTTTTTTTTGGTCTCTGCTAACTATTCCTAACCACCCCTAACACTGTTAGGAATCCTATTGATCCACCGACAATGTCACTCTCATATTCATTGACTTGCCAAACACTTACTGTGCTGAGAGGAGACTGAGAGGATAAAAGGTTAGGGGCCTATTTTTTAAGACACTCTGTGTCTGGATATCAGATCGATAGTGCAAACAGAGGTTCATACAATTCTGGTTGGAGCGGAGACTGACAAGGCACTTTCTCCGCCTAGGCGGATGGAGTAGGGCAAGCTGAGAGGTGAGGAGGTGTTCCAATGGAAAATGGGGTCATTGTGTCTTAGCTTCTTAGCCGAACCTGCGAGAGCCTTCATTATGTGCCTCCCAGACAGCATCATCTGTGGCTTTCTCTGATTACCTAATATAACCGACGTCTCCTAGATAATCGTACTTTCTTATAATTCCATGTATTTACATCAAGCAGCAAACAAGAGCAAACACCTACATTAGTGCCGGACATGTTTCTAATCCTTATACAGCAACACTGAGGTAACTAGCCTTACTGTGCCGTGTTACAGGTGGGGAACTGCCACCTCGACTGCAGTTCAGAGAGGTTAAGTAACTTCATCAAGGTGATCAAGGGGGTAAACGACAGAGCTGGGATACGAAGGTGTCCCGGCATACCTTCCCCATGTGCTTAGGTTGTCTCCTACTGGTGCTCATGCCCCTGCTGGCACCTGTCCCACCTCCAACCACCCGCCTGGCAGACAGGTCTCTCTTCCGTGGACCTGCACCTGTCTTACTGCTCCTGCCTTGCCCATCTCCCCAGCCGACTTGTGCGTCTTCAAGGACAGGACTGTGTCATCGGCTCTGGATTTCCAGTGTCTGCAGCACAGCAGACATTAAGTCAACGTATCTGAATGGATACGGATACGGACTTAAGCCGGAATATCTTGAATATAAGACGATTCAGAACCTAAACAGCGTCAAAGAATCTCTCCAGGAAGGAATCTGGTGCAGGCGTGGGTCAGAGAAGGGAGTGCTTCACAACCGCAACGTGCTGATGATGCCCAGTGTTGCCGGGGTCACTTTCGGGGATGCAGGCGAAGTGAAGATTAGCCCCTGCTCCCAAAGAGCCTGTAATCTGATGGGCGAGTCAGTGCTTGTCCAGAGCTTGGCTTACAACCAACACTCTGGGTTAAAGCGGATGGCTCAAAATTGGCTCTGCCAGCTGCAGGGTGTGAGAGTTTTCTACCTAAATGATTTCAACGTTTTGAAGCTGAAGTGTCTTCCTTTGTAAAATGGAGACCACACTTGCCTTCTTGCACTTGTGAGGATTCAGTGTGATCATTGATTGAGAGTGATGAGCTCATGCTTGGTCAACCTAAGTCACTGACGGGAGTAAGTACAACCAAGCTTGCTACTTCAGGGAGGGCACTGGGCCAAGTCCTGAGGAGCTGGCCCGGTTTCTGTGGGTGAAGGAGCAGGGCGAGGACGCTTCCATTCCATCCTGAATTACTGCACTCTAAGTAAGGCCCACGTCTTAAAGATCTCCGCGTTCCAGGTGCCTCTGCTGTGTCTGGCACGGGACTCGTGCTCAGTACGTATTGTAAAATGAGAAAAGAAGCTAACCCCCGGGGGCAGACGAAGGTTGGGGGAAAGCTCTGGGAACCATGCAATGTGCCCTGCGGGGCAGGAGAAGACTGCTTGTCTACATGTCTTCCCGTCACGTTGAAATGGGAAGCAGTAGGACTTGGTGGACCATGGGCCGAAAATGGGAAGCCCCTGGAAGCCAAACAGGAGGATTCTTGTCCAATAGTACTCCTGGTGGTTCCTGACCTTTCTGGCTCACAATCCCTTTTTATAGTCCAATGGAGCTAGGGGTTCTTTAAAAAATGAAAATAAACATAAAATTGAATAATAATTCCTACGAATTAGCTCTGAAGACCATCTAGGGGTTTACCCTCTAGGGACCTATCTATCATCTCTCACTTAAGAAAGCTACATTATTATTCAATATGCTAATCCCCCCTCCAAAATTACTTAATAAGGAGGAGAACAGTGAAAAATTTCAGTGTAACACCATTGAAAACATGCGTGACGTGTCATATTCTCTTTCTGTGCAAGAAAAGCCCCCCCTCCCCAAATAAAACCTCTCAAAACCGAAAATCTTATTTTTGTCCACGAGAATAAAGAGAACTATTTTCTTCCTAAGAGTCAGTTAATTATTTCAGGTTAATTTTGGCTACTGGAGGGGAAAAAGCTCAGCTACTTCCCATACATATTAAATATGGGTATTCAACTTGACAATTAAACTTCCCATTTACTGTATCAACTTTTCAGGTTACAAAACACAAGATTAGCTCGCTCAATTCTCAGCAACAACTACGCATCATTCTCTCCTCCTGCTGATGTCCAAAGGTACACAGTCAGGGGCAGAGGCCAGATATAACTACTTTTAAAAAGCAAGACTCTCTGGAATGTCAGGGCCTAAGTAGTGTTTCTGATGGTTTAGGACAAAACAAGAATAGCCTGAGACCAAACTAATGATACGTTTCCTTGACAGATCCCTAAATTTATTAAAAAAAATTATGAAATAATTTTCTAAAACACACATTATAGTACTTGTCTTAGAATAGTAATGTGCTTTGCAAAATTCAGAAAGGACAGAAGAGTGCACACACAAAATCATACTTTCACAAGCCTAAGATAATTATCGTCAAAAATCTGCAGCATACCAGGATAATTTTGTACCTGTAGGTATACAGAGTACACACAGTCAGTTTTTAAAAAATAAAATTGGGGTCATATTATACATTAGGCTTGATAAACTGCTCTTTTTCCCTTCATAGTTTGGACATTTTTTCCATGTTATTGACTGGGCTTCTGTTTTTGTTGAAGAACGCAGTGCAGGGACTCAGTGCTGTGAGGACCTGCGCTTCTGCCCTCTGAGGCCCCAATGAGGCAGCCGGGCCTGACTCCTTTACACTCAGGGAGCTGCTCCTCTGACTGGAGGAGTTAATTTGCCGTCATCTCTAGTGCTGGTGATAGGAACCAGCAGGGGATATTTTCCGTGTGACTTTAGATAAGCATGAAATTGTCTTCATCTCCCTTAACACATCACAATAATTGGAACAAAAGGCACTTACCTTTGTTTGCTCCTCGGGCACAACCGGTTCCTCTGACTTCCCAAGATGGCTGACATTTCCTAACAAAAGAAAAGACCTTTTTACTCCAAGAGAAGGAAATCTCTTAAGAAACAAAAATTAAACAGTTTACATAATCTACAATTAAAAAAAAAAACTTAAGCCAAATGATTAAAGAATAACTTTATTAAATATTTGTCAGTTTTAAGAAGTGCCCTCAATTACTAACCAAAGAATGTATTACAAACAACTAGTTATGAGGGTTTACATTTGTTTAATAGGGAATAATTGGCCCCAATTAAACTGACTGAACTAAGGCTTTTTAGATTACTAAAACAAATTAAACTTTTTAAAATGAGAATTTAGGTGATCTTAAAACCTCTCTAAAATGGATAATGAAACTTGCTAAGTTGTAATCTCCCTGGTTTTATTAGTTATATTAAGATAAATTAAGTGAGATTAAAATCTTATTTGATTTATTTACCTTTGACAATGAAGACCGTTTAAGGGTTACACATCCTCAGCCTTGGCGAGTGCGACCTCAATTAGTCAAGTCAGAATGTCTTTAAAAGCTTTGTGCTTATTGCTTCCAGCATGGAGCGAGGTGTTCATTAAGGTACCAAAATTCTCATAAAAAATCCAAAGTTGCACTAGTGAAAAAACGCTCAACAAGATGAAAACTGATCACATCTTTTTCAGAAAATCAGTAGTTATTTTAAAACCAGTTTTTAAACAAGATTTGGTTTTGCGTCGTTTTAACGTGCTACTCACGCAGCTTAACACCATGTGGACTCTTTAAACAGCATTTAAATCTACGGTGAGTATAGAATGGTACATTTAATTTTATACCATTTTTTAAGTCAGTTGTACAATGTTTAGTGTGACCCTTTTATGACAAGCGTTGTTAAATGAACTCTTTCCCTGTTTACAACTATTTATGAAGGCCTTTTTAAATAAGAGAAACATGAAATTGTTAGCTCACACACACGGAATTTCTTTCAAAAGTTTATTTAGTATCAAGCAAGAGGAGACTTTGCTCAACACTACAGAACATTTCAAGACTTGAGTTACAAAAGAATACCACATTATTTGCACTTGTAATTGGCTTCCCTTTTTACGCATGTTGGCAAGAGAAATAAAACTAGCATATGGCTGAAAGATAAAATAACTAAATTGCTATGGAAACCTTTAAAATGAAAGGTGAGGCTTATGTTAAAAGGATGGATTAACATATTTAGTAAACCTAGTTTTTTGTTTAACACTAGTTAATCAAAGTTATTTTTTTTTCCTTTTGATGACCTATTTTTTCATATACAGACTGGAAATAACAAAATTTTACATGTCTTTTTTTTTTTTTTTTTTCTGCCCAGGTTGATGTTTCCACAAAGTAGTTTTAAAGTTCCATCCATTCAGATTTTAAGCATTTTGATTTATTTAAAAAGGGATTGTTCATAGAAAAACATTACTTTGAACAGTACACAGGACTGGTGGAGACTGGCTATTTCACAACACCAGACAGTACAATCAGTATCTGCCGTAGGGCTGGTCTCTGTAGACGCCCTTCGCGGTCCTCGCTGCAGGTGCCTTGTGTCTCGAGTTAGTCCAGTCCTCTTGCCCTAAAATCAGTAAGATGAATCACAATTAGATCATTGCCATGGATCCCGCTGGCTTCATTTTTCAGAATCTGACTTAACCCTGAACCAGTGGTAGATGTCATATTGAAGATATATACCCCTGATGTACTAGGGGGAAAAAACGCAAGGGTATTTATTTAGAGAAAAATTACAAACACAATGGAAAATGGTCGTCCCACTAAGAAAACTTATCAGTATGGGAAGAAAAATGATTTTTGTACCTTAAATGGCACCCCACTTTGCAAGAACTATCCTTTCGGTCACCATTTTAACAAAAGCTCATATGCTCAAACAGCAAACTGAACTGCTTTTTACTAAATGTTAAGACATTTATAAACGGGAAAGACAATGGGAAGAGGATCACTCAGATCTCTTTTGACAGCAAAAACAAAGACAACACAGATAAAGATCCGTGCAGGCAAAAGAGGACAAACATGACCAGCAACAGGGGAGGGGCACGGTGGGAGAGAGTCCTGGTCACGGCATCTCCTAGGTCCTTCCGCGGACAGAGTGGATGGAAGTCATGTTCAGGGGAAACGTAGCCTCAACAATACTTCCTGAATACGAAATAAGTTCTTAACGACAGAATGTCCAATTTCACTCCTCATAATACTAAATCCGTACCAGACAGGTGTACGAGTAACAAAAGGCATTCCATCATCTAGATCTCCTGAAATTAAACACCCGTTCCATCTCAGCACTTTCAATAAGTAATCTACAAGTCTCTGACAACAAACAGTTAACATCTCTGCTGCAACATACAGCAATTTAAAAGCCATGTGTCCGCTGAGACCAATTTAAAAAGGCTGTAAAGGAAAAATACTTAAAATGACCTCTTCTTTTGATACAAACATGCAATCAATGTCATTCCCTCAAGCTAACTTGCACTCATTTAAGTAGACAGCATTCAGCAAACCAAGGTATTTCTCTTAAGTGTTTGTTACAAGTAACAAAAAAAAAAAAATATCCAAGGTGAGGTCATCACGGCTTGGGGCAGGTGATATAACAAAATGCACTTCAAAAGGAACACCCGAAAATGGTTTTTCAGTTATGCTCAGAGAAATGTCAGAACATCCATTAACCAGGATCCTGATTCACTTGCACTGGGTACCAGGCATTTATCAGAGCTTTGCAACTGATTGAAGCTTCCTGTTCTCTGATCTCTTTGCCCTCCGGCAAAGGAGCTTCTTACTATCATTATGTTGCTGCGGCCAATTCTTTTAATTAAACCTGTCCTCCTTCGGCATATTGAGACTTTGGACATGGATTCCCCAGCATCTCTATTAGCTGCCACTGAATTAAGTGGGGTTTAGCTGTCTCCCCGTATGCCGGAGAGAGCCGTACATCTCCTCCTTGGCTCAGTGCTTTCCTAACCTCTATGGAATGACTCCCACTGTAATGTTTTTAGAGGGTTTGGGACTGGAGGTGAATTAAAAAACGAAGATGGGAGTGGGACAATCCTTTGAGAGCTGCAGTCTCAACGGCTTCATTTTCCTTCACTGTCAAGAAGCAAAGACAACTTCAAAAAGACCAGAGCCATCAAGTGTCTGCAGTCTGGCAAACGACTCTATAAATGAGAAAATCAGCACATGGCAATCAACCCAAAGAGAAAATCTAAGTTGAGAATGTGAATCTATGCAATTTTCTATGAGTTTTTAGTCCTCTTTAAATATTAAATTTAAATCTTAAAGGAGCTTCTGAAAATAGCTAGATATGCACAGATGAGCTGACAGGGAAGCTGCTGCTTCAGTCAAAATGTCTTTATGGATTTTTCCTCAATTCCGATCTTGAAGGTGTTTCGATGACACTCCCCCCGCTCTATTTCTGGTTCATGTTGGCCAGTTACTCACCATAGGAATCGTATGTCTCTTCACTGAGTCCATGTCCATAATCATAGTAATCAGCACCACTGCATTGGACAAAACAAAAGATGCAAAAAAAATAAAAAAAGATGAAAACAGGACAAAATAACTTGACTGTGAGTTTAAATCATATTCAGTGAAGTATTCTAAAACTTACAGATAACCAATCAAGGGCAGGGCTACACACTGAAAGAAAGAATTACCATTGAGATGGCAGAGATCTACCACAGAAACTTCAGCCCTTGGGAATCTCAAAGATTTCCAGCTGTAATATCTAATAAATGTGTCTGTCACTGGAGCCACAGCCATTGGCCAAAGAGCACAGAGTGAGTGTCTCCGTGCACGATGGGTACACAGCCTGTGTGTCCTGGAAGGGCAGGGTCTGCACAGTGATGGGTGTGCAGGGGACAACCACCATGCTCTGGGCCAGGCACCGCGGCCGTGGAGAGGACGGAGAACCACAGAGCTGTCCACCAGCAGGAAGGCAAGGGCAGTCCTTCCTCTTTAACTCCTGCCTACCAGAAAACCCGCTGCTGTGTGATCTGAGGGCTTCACAGCACGTTAGAACAGGGACTGAGAGCCAAGGCTCTGTTTCGCCAGCACTATGGCATTACCGTCAGGAAGTCAGTGTGATGACTGTGTCGTGACAGGACGGCAGGGAGGCTCCCCACCACCCAGTCACGGCACCCTCACAGCGTCTGTGAGGATGGAGGCTGAGCACCTTTCAAAGCACAGGCACGTCTGTGTTCCCACGTACGGCATCCTCGAGATATGGGGGGGCTGTTACCATGGCCATTCTACAGATCACGCAAAACAGACTCCATACACACAGCATATCTGAACCAGGCATCATTTTTTATGGGAACAAACCTATGGAAAATCTAGATTACTAAACCATGGTAGATGTAATTAGTTTATGATGCTATTTTGAGGATCCAAGGAAGAGCTTCCACTCACCCTCTCAGGCTTTGCGCTTTCCCACTCTACTTAATTTTGTAGGGAAACAATCATCCTGAATTTGTTATCTCGGATTGTCATGGAAATAAACATTCTCATTATTCCAACCTCACGCAATCAAGTAAGAAGTTCTCATCAAAATGGAAAATGATCCAGCTCGGCTGCGTAACACCTTAGGAAGTTTCGAGATGAATAATAAAATCCATGGTGTGAGAGTTGCTGAGTGCCAGCCGCCGAGAGCCCACGGAGCTCTCACGGCAGCCCCTGACGTAAGTGGAACTGTCATACCCATTTTAGAGATAAGGATGGTCCTGCAGATGAGAAAGCCGGGATGCCAGCCTAAAATCTCACAGAGAACAGACAGGTGACACACTCGTTGGTCAAACCCACACCTGGCTCTCCTGCCATGCTTTCTCTGTCAGGTGAGCGGTACCAGAGACTCATCACTCTGCTGGCTGCAGCACAGCACGGCGATACTAGGAGGAAGCGGTAAGCAAGGGGAGCAGGTTCCGTTTTGCCTCAAGCATGTGGAGATGGCTCTTCACAGCGGCTCCTCCTTCTTCCAGAAATGTTCTTCTTTCCCCTCCTTCCAAGCTACCTGCTACTCAGTCTGCAGCCAAAATGCTACTTCCTCGGAGAACCCTCCCGATTTCCCAGAGTTAGGCTGGCTGCCCAGGGCGGCACACTTTCCTTGTTTCTCCCCGCTCTCCCGGCCCCCAAGACCTCACTCTCCATGGACTGCGGGAATCCACAGACGAGGCGCGCCTCCACCATCGGCTGCATCACGTGGCTTCCTGGAGAACGTAATGCTGGAGCAGCTCTGAGCCACCAACCAGGAGGGGAGGCTGAGGAAGGGGTGCGGAGAAGGGATGGACAGAGGGATGGCGGCAGGGGCCTTCCAGGCAGAGCAAACAACACATGTAAGGCACAGATGCACGGAACAGCCTGAACAATTTGGGGGTCTACAAGTACTCCATCACACAGAGTTAATAAGCACTGATAAAATGCCGAGGCTAGAATATTCCTCAGTATAAAATGCTTCCTCCATGTGTAAAAATATAGGTCAGATCTTGTTATCCTGGTTTAATCATATCCTCACAAGCTAATTAAACACAGTGTAACATACTGGTTATGATGGGAGCTCTCCGGCATGGAGACAGAACATAAGCTCTCTAGAATGTGCTGTGTTAAGCTCCACGGCTTTTTAAATGTTGCCCAGGAACAGAATAGTCACTCCTACAGATAACCTATTGCCACCAAGTGACAACATGCAATTTTTCTAAGGAGGTGCACGTAGCTACAGAGTTTTAGGAAAAGGTCTTCAGACTGAGAGCTGACACTCCTAGAGGACGTGGGAGAAAGGCAGGGAGCGTGAGAGGAAGGGCACTCTGCTCAGTGAGACCCCTTCACTGACTGCGTCTCCATGTGCATGAGTGCTCTTCATCTCCCTAAAATCATTATCCTTGAAGATGGAGCAGCCGAGGCTCAGTGAGGCTGAGCCACCTGCTCAGAGTCACACAGCTCAGAAGGGACAGCACCCACACTCAGAGGTGGGGATGCCCCCATCACCATGTGCTGAAGACCTATACCAGCAGCGGACTGTGCTCACCGTGGGGCTGCCTTACACTTGAGGTGGGGGGGGGGTCCCTGTTCACTCTGACCTGCTCTGTCACTCTTCCAAAATGTCTGACTTACCCTCTCTGGGGCTGCCAGATCCCTCCTCTTGCTCAGAAATGTAAGGATCCACACAGAACTCACTGCCATGTGATCACGGTGAATTGCCACCGCCTCACTTCGCTGTCTGGTCTCAAATTCCCTCTCTCCCTTTCAATAGCCCTAATTTTCTCTCGAGGCAGCAAATTTATCTACGGGGAGAAGGAAACGGGAGAGACTAGCTAAAAAAGGATCAAAGAAACATTCATATTAAAAAACAAAAATCCAGCAACAACAAGCGATAAAAGAAGTAATACTGCTTTCCTCCCTCGTAAGGTTTTATAGCTTTAAATATGAGAATTGCCTTGAAAGTAGAATAATTTTTTTTTCATCTTGAGGACAGACATTCAGAAACTAACCTCTTGATGAAATGTCACTGTCAAACACTGGTCAAGATACCTGAGTCTGAGCTGGGGCCTCCACCTGCCAGGCTCCCTGGGAGATCGCCTCACCCGCTGTCCCCGTGCTCCGTCCGTCAAACCACAGGCCTGCTCCAGGCGCTGCACAGACCCCGGGCAGCTCTGACATTCTCGATGGCTCGTGCACAGCATTTGGCCACAAAGTCATCAAAATAACTTCTCATTTTGTTGAAAATAAATTGGTTAATGTTCCTAGAAACTCAACACTAAATTAAATGAACCTCAGTCCTCTTTCCAAAGGTCAGAAGTTACAGCATAATGGCTCCTTAGACAAATAAAACCTTGATGTTCTTGAGAATTTTATCTGTTGCACAAAGTGAGTTACGTCTTCATAGGCCTAAAAGAATTTCCTTTATAGAGACAGGTCCCCACTGTGTAACTCGAAGCTGTAAATGGCAGGCACTGAAGTTGACCAACAGAGAGGCCAAACAATCGCTTTTTGACCCAACCGAGTCTTTATTAAACGGACTGAACAGTAATGCACATCAGTATAGACTGGACATTTGTCTGTGAAGTGCCCTAAAGCCGTTCAGCATAAAAAAATCAGGGGTGAAGAATGTTTCCAATGAACAGGAGGATAAGAGGGAACATAATTTGGTCCAGCAATGGTTTGGTGATAAGACAATCTCAGTTTTGACAAGTGAAAACTTTAAACTGACATTTTCTATCATTTCACCCAGTTTCTGATTATTTATTGCAAGACTGTCATCAAGCCAGGAAGCTGGGAGCAGCTGAGCCCCATTCTCAGACCTGTCAGTTTCACTGAATTGCTTTGCCAGCACTTCAGCTCGTGCCCCTCAAATGTCTATTAACCAAAGATGTGTCCTATTTCCCAAGGATAAACTAAAAACCCAACGTACGACAAAAGGGAAAAGACACGAAAAATCTTTTCACTTATGCATACAGCATTATAATATAACATTAATAATAGGTAAGAAAACAGGCCAAATAGGCCTCAACTCCATCAAAAGGGATCCAGGGAAGCTGGTCCCTGAACAGATCGAGAGCGGGCTGCTCTTGCTGGTACTAAGGGGCCTTTTCTTCCTCCATGTTCCACCCCATCTCAGTGGTCGAAGGAAGTATGAGGATGCAGCCCAACTCCTGGCTTCCCTGGAGGTTCTTGGTTCCATCAACCAGAGTCAAGAAATAGACCCCCACACCAAGAGACAACACTGGGGTCAGGGAGCAAACTGTAGCCCTGGGACCCAGTCCACCACTCACTAGACCTTCTACTCTCCATTGACAGGGGTCTGAGAGGAGGACAGAAACTCTGAGTCCCCATATCACCCTGTCCCTGTGGGATCAAGAAGGCAATCCCGACATTTACCTGTTCCCTGCCCCTTCAGCCTCTTCAAGACTCTCCACCAATTTCTACTTTAAAGTCACTGAAACCACTCTCATTAGGCCCCTTCCTTGTATTTACGTCAGCTCAGCAAGCTCCAGACCACTAGGCTGCTCTTACCCCCAGGAGTCATAAAGTCCTGCCCACCTACTGCTGTCCATCCTCACCTCCTACCCAACCCTGCAATCCTTTCACCGTGTCCCCTGGAATTCACGGCCCACTGAGGGCAAAAACCCCTATATGGTCAGAGTTTCTAGAGTGCTCAGGGCAAAAAAAGTTGTGCAGTCATTCTTTCCACCAGCCATTCCCTTTGCCTAGAATGCTCTTACCTCCAGAGATCTGCGTGGCTAACTGCATCTTTCTCAACTTTGCTCAAATGACACCATCTCAACAAGGTCCATTCAGATTACGACTGCAATCCTCCTGCTCTGGCAACCCTCACCCACAGAACTCTGCTCTATTTTCTTCTAGAGCATTTGTCACTTTCCATTGTACTACATACTTAGTTATTACACTGACGATTTCCTCTCAGTAGAATGAGAATAGATGCTCTACAGGGATTGACTTGGGGCTGTTTTATTCAATGACATACCTAGAGCTCCTTTAGAACAATACCTAGCACAAGGCAGACACTCAGTAAAATTTGTTAAATACATTGACTTAATTACAACAAAACTATTGAACAATTACGTGCCAAGGCAATGCAAGAAAAGACAAAGTGTTATTAGTGAATAAAGGTGAACGAGACCCTACTCCTCTCGCCTCACTTTTAAAGGTGCAAAATGGAAGGACTTAAAGAACTTAATATTTTGTGGATGTTGAATAGACTTGAAAAATACAATTAAAAAGAAGCACTAAGCCCAAGTGTGGTCATATATTTAGGAAAGACTTTTGGGTACTTACTATGTGAAAGACACCATTCTGAAAAATGGAGATACAGAAATAAATAAGGTGTGATCTCTACTCTCAAGAAGCTAACAAAGACGAACGAGTACATTTCCACATTAGAGGGTATAGGTGTGTATGAGCATAGAGGTGTCCAAACTACCTTGGGATCAGAGTCTTATTGTATTGGGAGGGGAGAGGAAGGTAGGAAGGTAACACGTGATTGGCTGAGGAACTGAATGAGGAGGGAAGAAGAGACAGGTGAGTGGGGGTCAGACTACAAAGAAGTTCATGAACTCTCAGAAAAAGAGGAATTACTCTCCTAATTCAGCGGGTACACACAGGGGCACAGACAGTGTGCACGCATATGTATTTTTTCTCATTTAACCTCATGACAAATTGATGAAGTAGATATTATTCTATCCCTTTATATACAATAAAATTTGAAGCTCTGGATATTACCTAAACTATCCAAGGACCATCATGAGCAAGTAAGGCCCAAAGCTGTAAGTCAGGTCTGTCTGGTGCCCCAGGAGCTGTGGCCTCCTCCTCTATGATGCTAAGGAGTTTGGAGTTAATCCTTCCAACAGGAAAGTTAGGAATGTCTGTTTATTCCCAGCTTAGTTCTTTCCTCACCTCATGTTACATTCACAGCTCTCTGCACACTCAGTATGCCCTTCAATGTAAATAATGACTTGTGTCTCCAATTTCTCAATTTTTTCTTTTACACAATTCTCTCTCTTTCCCTTAATCTTCTTAGTTTTCCCATCCTGGTATCCCCAGTTAGATTTACTTTTGAAGTTTTGAGTTCTGTCTTCCAACTCAGTTTTCCTATCATGTCTGCGGGCTCTTCACCCTTTGGTGATACTCAACAGCATTCTGTTGACTTTGAATCCCAGGTTCCCTAACTGCTTTGGCCTTTTGTGGCTTCCATGTCTTCCTACCCATATGAAGATCTGACTGCTTACTTTAGAATCACCTTCTAGTCTTTGAGCTCTGTTCTGCCCACATGTTACTCTTTCAGTTTGCTGAGTCTGTTTTTTCAAATGCTTAGGACATGTTGGCTGTGTGTTCATTTTTTGATTTGAGATTTTCAGTTTGCTTGTCTGGGGATGTGGCCTCTTGTTTAAAATAGCTTTCTTCTGGGGCGCCTCGGTGGCACAGCGGTTAAGCGTCTGCCTTCGGCTCAGGGCGTGATCCCGGCGTTGTGGGATCGAGCCCCACATCAGGCTCCTCTGCTATGAGCCTGCTTCTTCCTCTCCCACTCCCCCTGCTTGTGTTCCCTCTCTCGCTGGCTGTCTCTGTCTCTGTCAAATAAATAAATAAAATCTTTAAAAAGAAAATAGCTTTCTTCTGGTAGTTGTGGAAAGGGGAAAGAATATACTATTGGGCGGGATATGCAAGTAATTTGTCTCCTGCGTCTGGGGCTCCTGGCTGCCCTACCGGGTAGCACTGTCTGAGGTTTGGCTTTGCATGGTTACAGCTGTAGTCTGGGAATAAACACCACTACTCCGCACCGCTGAGCACCCCTCAGGGCAGGCCCAGACTAGCCCGGCTGCTCCAAATGCAGCCGACTCTCTCGGTGCCCCGCGTTCACAGCCACTGTGTGGGGTCACGTCTTCCCTAAAGCTCCCCACCACTGCAGCACTCTCCTCTTCCATGGATGGGGCTTCCATTTTGCTTTCTCACAGATCTCCTGCCATTTGCTTTCCCTTCCTCAGGAACCTTCCAAAAACTTGTTACTGTCACTTCGTGGGATTCGGAAAGCGGAGGGTGAGTGGAGCCAGTATGTGTTCTTAGTCCATCCTCTTGATTCAATCTTCCTGTCTCTTTTTAAATCCTTTTTTAGTTTTATAATGCATTATAGATTATCCCTTAATCCTCAAAGCCCGTCTGAAGCAGACATATTATTTAATTTTACAGGTGAGAAAAACGAGGTCAGAAGATGGGAACCACGTCTAACTCGTAGCTGTTCTCTGTGGTGCTGGTTCCTAGCCTGCAGCAGCGTCTCCAAATCAGAGAGATCAGAGGAAGACTAACAGCAACACTAGGACTGAACGCCGTCCACGTCTCAATTAGGAGTCTGTAATAAGGATATCTTGTTGCGATGGTTGTGGCAAATTTTTTGGGGTGGGAGGTGAATCTGGAATTCATCCCAGAATTCATTTCTAGCGGATCTCTGCCAAAGTTAAATTAGTAAATTCTGTGCTGTTCAAATTTAACATAAAAGGGTTGGTGTTTTTCTGGATTATTTTAGCCCATTTCTTTGAGATAAAATTTTATCTATAATCCTTCTGATAAAAATTAATATTTTAGCAGACATTTAGTGAGTGTTCATAATCTGATGGGAAAAACTGCAGAACTGAGCACATGTGGTCTGGGTAATAGCTCCAGCCCAGGAGCCCCCAGGCCCGTGCTTCCATTCTGCTCGAAGTCTGCAATCCTCGGGCAACCATTAAGAGTTTTTACAGGTAAAGCAGAATAAATGAAAAGAAATATTTAAAATGAAATTTTGGGACTACTCTTATTTTCCCATTATCATAGATAACCGAAAGATCTGAAATTCCTTCAGGGTAAGTGGCTACAAAAATTCCAACCTGCTTTCAGTAAGAGCCCTACTTCTTGAATACTCCTTTCATAAAATTTAATAATATTTTCCCAGGAAGATGCTGAATAAATACGTTTCAAAGTGGGCTGCACAGGTCGGATGGAAGAAGTCTAGTCGTCTGCCCACCACTCTGCTACATTTGGACTTTCCCCCCAGATGCTTGGTCACTCCAGCACTTACGGGGGGCTGCTCTCTGAACGGAACCACTGCCCTCTAAGATGGGAGAGATGGCGGTAGCATGACTTTAATCCTCTCTTCTGTGTTCTGCTAAGTGTGTTGCACTAAATGCAAGGCTGTTAATCTTTTGCCCCTCTTTCCCTGAGGACTGCAAATTTGGACAAGGTAGCTTTGATGTGGGAGGGAGGCAAGGGCTACCTGCTCTTCCTGGGCACACGTGGTACTCACAGCATCCCACTATGGGACAAGCATGCAGTGATGATACTGCTGCCCTCAGGGAGCTTACGGTGTGAGGACAATTCATTGGAAGGGAAGGCTGCACAAGGGTTAAATTGCTTTAGAGAACTTGCTTCATTCTTCTCTTGCTGCTAAATGCATCTCTAACTCAGCGCTCTCCTAGAGCATTAATACATTTTGCATCTGCAAAATGGCCTAGAGCAGTGGTGTTTAAAGTATGGCCTGTGGACTCCTAAGAGCCCTTGCCATCCTACAAGAGGCCCACCGAGTCAAACTACTAGTGCAAAAAAAAGCTGATGCTATTCATCTCTTTCACTGTGCTCACATTTCAAGCAATGCGGTAGATAAAGCTGTCAGTGCTTTAGCAAGAACCAAGGCAGTGGCACCAAACTATACTAGCAGTTAAATTAAGAAAAGTACTTTCATTTAAAAATGTTTTGATGAAGCAGTAAGAATTACTAATTTAAAAAAATCTCAACTGTTAAGTCCACGCCTTTTCACGAAACTGCATGATGACACGGAAGTGTCTTACGGGAGCTCTGCTGCTGGCTGCAGTGTGGGCTGAGTTCAGGCTCTGCTCACAGCACCCCTTTCTACTTGCAGGAATGAAGCGCAGACAGACCATGGTTAGGCAGACTTACAAATGTAGCAGATGTGTTCTCAAAAATGAAGTGAGCCTGTCACTTCAAGAGAAAATGACAATATTTGTTACCAATGATAAAATTCAAGCTTGCAGGTATCATCTACAAATTTGAAAAAAAATTAATATTTAGCCCTGTAAATGGACAGCAAGCCAATACTTAAAGACTTCTCTGTTGAGACTGGTGGTGGTAATAACGAATATGATTTCTTGATACTGCCCAAGGAAATGTGTCACAGCACTGTGAAAATATGCACAACTCAGGGAAACAGTATTTTTAAAATAACCCATGCATGATGTTTCCAAATCCACCAAGTGTAAAATGGACCAAGGTATTTTAATGTAACTGAGTATGAAAAGTTTATCGACATGGTTTCAGAATCCACAATTCAGCTAACCTTTAAGAAACTGCCACCCGCCAGGTTGGGGTGGAGTATCAAAGAATGTCCACAACTATGCGAAAAGCTGTCAAAACACTTTTGTCTTTTCCAACTACATATCTGTTGTTCCAATTACTTCAACCAAAACAATACATCACATCAGACTGAATACAGAGGCAGATATAAGAATCTAGCTAGCTTCTGTTAAGCCAGGTATTAAAGAGATATGCAAAGAGATTTGCAAAACAATGCCACAATTCTTATTAATTTTTTTTTGCCTTGGAAAATAGTGATTTTCCATAAAAATAGATTATTTAATGTTAACATGCAATGGGTTGACTACTGTTATATATTTCATGATTAATAACCATTTTTAAATGTTTCTGTTTTAATAGCAAATATGGTAAATGTTAACAGATACAAACCACCCATACCAAACCACTTTGTGGCCCTTCCTAATTTTTGAGAGTATAAAGTATAAAGGAGACTTGAGACCAAAACCTGTAACCACAGGCATGGAATGCTCGTCCGCAGGAAGTCTGAGGAAGGCAGAGTTACTATCATACACTTGCCTGAAGAATGATTTTTTTTAATCTGGAAAAACGTCTCACTGTCCGTGTTATGATGGGGGAGGAGGGGCTCAGTCATAGAACTAGTCCAGTGGACAGAGCTCAATGTCGCAACTGCCTGGCCCCAGATCTCACACATACCAGGATTAAAAACCCAGGTCTTCTGGAGCAGAAAGAAAGAGAGTCAGGGGAAACTAAAACTTCTTATAAACAAGGAAGATATGCAGATGCCCCCAGACCCATCAGGCACAGTTTTAACACAAGGCAGTTTCAATCCCCTCACTGGTACATGTCACTTTCTAGTGCCTAGAATGTAAGAAAACAGAAACAGATGCTGAGATCTGAAATAAATAATTCTCTTTAGGAATTAAATATTATACACATTTGCCCGTAACTGGAATATTTAAATATCTAATTTAAATGGCCAGATATAATTTATAGTTTAATCAGGGAATCCTTCTTTCTCAGAGAGGAAGGTTCAGTAATTCTATTAGCACAAAACTTTGAGGTCTGATTTTTGGAATTCTAGACCTTTCAGAGTTGACATCATTAACCTGACTGTCAGACATTCCATTGCTCAGTCTATCACAAGACTGACAGGGAAGGGAAAACAAAGGCAGATTTAAGAAATGATTTTGCTAGACGCCTGGATGGCTCAGTCTGTTAAACGTTGGAATCTTGGTTTTAGCTCAGGTCATGATCTCAGGGTCTTAAGATCAAGGCTTGTCCCAGGCTCCATGCTCAGTCAGCATGGAGTCTGCTTCTTTCCCTCTCCATCAGCCCCTCCCCGATTTGCACACATGTGCGTGCTCTGTCTCTCTCTCAAATAAATAAATCTTTAAAAATAATTTTACCATGTTTCTTAAGCTCAGAAGTAAGATTTGGTAAAAAGATTAAGTAGAAAATGAGGCTTAAACATTGTAGGGAATTATTCCTGCTCCCGATTCAAACAAGAGTTAACATAAATTTCAGTTTACAATGGAAAGTAAAAGTGGGTTGATACCAAATACATACACCATAAACATATTTTAAAAATTGTGACTGAATATTTATCTCCTATTGTTTTCAGAGGCAAAATAGGATTTTAAAGATTTATTTATTTGAGAGAGAGAGAGTGAGCAGGGGGATGGGAGAGGGGAGAGAGCAAGAACCTCAGGCACCCTGCTGAGCGTGGAGCCCAACAGGAGACTCCCCAGATCCCAGGACCCCCAGATCATGACCTGAGCCGAAACCAAGAGTCAGACACTCAACTGACTGAGCCACCCTGGTGCCCCTCGGAGACAAAATAGGATTTTAAAATGACAGATGAGAAAACAGATAAATTAATCATTTTAAAAAATCAATGAAACCAGCTGTATTTAAATATGCATTAGTCACCTTATTTTGTGAAACTGAGGCTATTACAATCTGAATTTTACTGTGACATTAACAATAGTTTACATTTCCATAAATTCTGTAAGAAGCATACATTCACCTAACTTAGCACAAGTCTTGTCGCTGCTGGGCTCGGAGGCCCACCCCGCTGGAAGCGCGCAGGCGCACATGCAGGGAGGGAAGACCCCGCTGCACCTGCCACGCGCCCGGCGGGCGACTTCCGGTTCTCGGGTCTTGGCTCTGCCATGTGCAGCCATTTCCTGAAGCAAACACCGTGAGCCAAGCACTTCAGGCATGCTTTCCTTCATTCACTCATGCATTAAATTAAAAAAAAAAAATCACTACTTTCATAAAGCTTGTATTACACTGGGAGGGACGGACAATAAACAGTTTGTCTAGAAACACAGTGAGAACGACAACAGTCACACAGAAAGACCTGGACTGGAGATGTTATTTCACAGTCTAGTCCAAGAACCCTCTGGAACACGGTGTTCTGTGAGTAGTGTCTTGAAGGCCATGAAGGAGGTTCAGCCAGCACCTGAGGGGACAGGATCCCAGGCTGGGGGGCCATCAGGTATAGAAGGTGGGCACATTCTTGGTCCATTTGGGGGCCAGAAGGGCAGTGCGGCTGGTGCAGTGGGCCTGGGTGGGGAGGGGGTCCAACAGTTGGGGAGAAGGCAGATCACATGGTCATTCAGGCCACAGAAAGCCTTCGGTTTCTGTTTCATACCTCAAGTGAGATGGAAAGTTACTGGAAGTTTCCCATTAACCGCACTGGGGCAGGGGTGCTAAGGAGGCAGGCCTGGGACATGCCAGGTTTGAGAGCCTCTCAGCTCTGGGAAGGGAAAGCCACTGGTCAGCAGGCAGGGCTGCACTGGAGACAGAAATCTGGAGTTGTCACCACACAAAAGGTACTTAAGACCCTGAGATGAAGAGACCACTTAAGGACCACAGGCAAATGCAGGGAGTGCAGATTTTGGATTAAAAAGGTTCTCCGGGTTTTGAATCCTGTCCTCGTGTTTAGCAGTGTCACCCTGGGCAGGTAGCTTATTGAGTTTCAGCTTCTGGAAGTGTCTGAAAATAAAAAGGTGCTCAATAAAAACGCTGAAGGAGGGAATGAGTGAAGTGTGTGGCTCGCAGCTTCCGCTCAGGAAGGGACAGAGCAGGTGCGTCTCTGCGGAGAGCGTGGTAATGGATGAGGAATAATTAAGTCAGCTCATGTCCACAAAACACTTTTCACTGGCTTGCCACTTCGTCAGTACAAAATAAATGGTAACTATTATTCTTAACCCTATTGTTGTAATTACACTTGCAAAGCCTCATTTCAGATGTAACAATTACTTTGTCAAATAAAAAGATTTTAAATGTTAACACAGGTTTGCCCCAAATCGGAGACTGAGTTCGCTCTTTGTAGGAGATCTTCCAGGTCACTGTGAAATACTTCTCAGTCTGCCCTCGCCACAAAGTACAGGAACTTAGAGGTGCTTTGCTGAATCAAAGGGAAGACATCCACCTTGAGAGATCCTGTGTCCCATCCTCTGCCTTCAGGCTAAATTGTCTTAATCATCTGAGAGAAATGATTCTCTCTCTACTTTCAAAGACTTCCAGAAATGAAGCCTGAATAACTTGCCACAGTAACACACTTGAACGGCCTGCCAGAAAGTACTTGTTTTATGTGTAACCTTAAACTCTCGTGAGACACTCAGAATCTTTTTCTTTCATTCTGTTCTCTACGGAGCTGCTGTAGGGTCCCACCTTCCGTGTAAGAAGGCTCAGGAAGACAGATTTGCACAAAGCGGCCAGGAACCCAATGCCCTCGAAGTGCTTGGCAAGCCTGACTTAAGGACCTACTTCAACAACCACAACTGGCCGATGCTCGCTTTCAGGTGGCCAGACCCACAAAGATTTAATCTAACAGTAGTAACAGACAACATTTACCAAATGCCTACTGTGAGCCATAATACTGTGCTAGGTACTCCCTAGAAATGACCTTTCATCTTTAGAACCAATTTGCAATTGGGCATTATCTCTGTTTAAAAAGTTTAGGTTAAAAACAGTAACGCTTTTCCTCCATTTAAGAAGAAACTCTTACTGGGGCGCCTGGGTGGCGCAGTCGTTAAGTGTCTGCCTTCGGCTCGGGGCGTGATCCCAGCGTCCTGGGATCAAGCCCCACATCAGGCTTCTCCATTAGGAGCCTGCTTCTCCCTCTCCCACTCCCCCTGCTTGTGTTCCCTCTCTCGCTGGCTGTCTCTGTCAAATAAATAAATAAATAAATCTTAAAGATTTATTTAAAAAAAAAAAAGATTTATTTAAAAAAAAAGAGTGAAACTCTTATCTCCCAAAACAGGTGATCTTAGTTAGAGATTCATGAGCTTCCAGACACCACCTTCACTGAGCATTGGTTCAGCAGGTATTTATGGAACATCAACAATGTCCCGGACACTGGGGATGCAGCAGTGAGAAAGGGTTTGTTTTCTTTTTTTAAGATTTTACTTATTTATTTAATTATGTGTGAGAGAGTGAGTGAGAGAGAGAAAGAAGGAGCAGGGGAAGGGGCAGAAGGGGAGGGTGAAGCAGACGCCCTGCTGAGCAGGGATCCCAACACGGGGCTCGATCCTGGGACTCTGGGATCATGACCAGGATCGTGACCTGAGCGGAAGGCAGATGCTTAACCGACTGAGCCACTCAGGCGCCCTGAGATTTGGTTTTTGTGATAAAATCCGTTTGGTCTGGTGTGCAAATCAGGGAATAATGTGATAAATGAGACACCCAAAGCTCTAAAGGAACTCAGAGGTGGGGTGCCTGAATCAGTCTTGGGGAACATGAGCATGCTTCCTAGAGGAAGAAAGGTCTAAGTTGACACCTGAGAGAAGAGCCAGCCAAGGAGAAGGAGAAAGGCATTCCAAGCAGAACAGCAACATTCTTTCTGGCATGGTAATGAGAAAGTAGCCAAACAGAGACAGGAAGTGACTTCTCTAAAGTCACGTGCCTTGAGTGCCATGGAGTCAGGAGTAAGTCTAGTTACTGTCATCACTCCCCAGACAGACTCTTTCCACACCACTTGCTTTTCACCACTCTCCAACAATTGTCTCACTATATTCTCGGAAAAATAGGAAATACGTTTGAGTACTTTTTTTTTTTTTTTAAAGATTTTATTTATTTATTTGACAGAGACAGAGACAGCCAGCGAGAGAGGAAACACAAGCAGGGGCAGTGGGGAGAGGAAGAAGCAGGCTCATAGCAGAGGAGCCTGATGTGGGGCTCGATCCCATAACCGGGATCATGCCCTGAGCCGAAGGCAGATGCTTAACCGCTGTGCCACCCAGGCGCCCCTGAGTACTTTTTTTTTTTTTTTTTAAAGCCATGTAATTCTGAGATCTTGGAGATTAGCTATCCCAGAGCCAAAAGCAAAAGCCAGAGAGCCTCTGGGGTGCCGGACATGCCCCCCTAGTTGTGTTAGTGTACACACAGGCAAGTAGTCACAGAACCATATGCTCCAGATAGGTGTGAATTTATGTGCTTTGCTGTATGTACATTATGTCTCAGAAGAAAGAAAAAAGCCTTAGAGAACAAAACCCTAATTTATTTGCTAAAAGGTAAGGGTCAATAGGCATTTCTTGTCTGTTTAGCACACACTTTTCCTTTCTTTCCCACCAAAAGACTCCTTGCAAGACCAGCGGTGTGGTGTTAGTGGTAAGTTTCCTAACAGAAGGCTGACCCAGCCAGGAGGTACGGCGCTCTCCTCTTCGTCCTCCTCCTCTCTGCTCAAACCCCCACAGGATGGGTGGAACCCCAACAGCCATCTCAAGACTGGGAGGAGCCTCAGCACACAGGGTGGGGGAAAAGGATGGAAGAGGCCTGGGTACTTAGTAACCATAAAGACGTGTCCCAAAAGTCTGCAGCTGCTTCCCTTCTTACATGAGAGAAAAGAAACCTCTCCTTTGTTTGGGTTTATGGGTAATTCAGGGCTCTTCCCAGTCCTAGAAGATAGAGCACTGCATTCTGAAATAAGGGATGTTGAGTATCTCTTATTCTGATGCACAAGTATCCAGCTAGGCTTTCTTACTGGAGCATCAAACCCCTCTGCTATGCTACCTCTTCCTATCAAAACCCTGCTCCAAAGGCGGCAGACGGTTCTCTATAATTAAAAAAACAACTGATTTTTTATTAGATTCCAAGAAAAAGGAAAGAGGAAAAAGGAAAGAATTTGTTTACAAGAGTATCTTTAGTTCGCATTGTGCCTTTTTTCTTCCTCCAATACCCCTGAGTCGTGCATGCGTCCAAGTCTCGGGGATGTCATGTGCCTGTTTCCCACTCCACAGACGGCCAGGGTGCCGCGATGTCCACGCGCTGCTAACGTTACTTTCTTTAGAGACTCACACTTTCATTTTTAAGCAGGTTTCTTATCTTACTGTCACCATTTTGGAAGACGGCCTAGGATTAATAGTTACGAACCACGCTTTGAATATTATCAGAAGCCAGGCTCCAGCATTTACTGTGTGTGTAAACTGAGGCAAAGTTAATCCAATTTTCTCATTTGGAGACAAGTTTTAAAACTAAATCTTTCAAGGGGCACTGGGGTGGCTCGGCTGGTTAAGCATCCACCTTCAGCTCAGGTCATGATCCTGGGATCGAGTCCCACCTCGGGCTCCCTGCTCAGTGGTGAGTCTCTTCCTCTCCCTCTGTCCCTCTCCCTGTTTGTGCTTTCTCTCGCTCTCTCTCTCAAATAAATAAAATCTTAAAAAAAAAAAACCCAAAAAACTAAATCTTTCTTAAGATTGTTGTGAGGTTCATAGAAAATCATGTAGTACACACATACCTCAAGGACAGTCGTTACTAATATTATTAAAGCAGAGGTTCTTTCTAAAACAAGTATTATTTTTCTCAGGGTTCTTGTTTTGATGTTATATAATTTATTTCTGCTTAGAAAGAGAGGACCTCACCCTTCAGTGATACAAATCTAACAACAACAACAAAAAATAACCCAACAGCTAATAGTTTCCCTCTGCTTGCACAGTACTCCACAATTTCATAACCTTATTTAACTTTCCAAAAGGTAAGTACTATTTTGTCCACTCACTTTATTAATTAAATATAAGGTTTCATAAGGCTTCCTGTTGGCTTGCTCAATTCACACAACAGATGACAGAGCTGGTATTCAGGGTTAGACCTGTCTTTTGACTCACACTTCAGTATTTGTACTACAGCTGTTAACTGCAACAATGAATTAATTTCTCAGAAACACTAACATTTAGAGCTAAGATTTCTTATGAAAAAACACAAGGAAACAGATCCGTTTTTTATAACATTTTTCTGGCAAAAGAAGATATAAAAATTGTTATCAATTATGTACATCAGCACTAGATGTCCCAAGAAAATTTAATGAGAATTCTCTGTATGAAGCATCAAGATTGTGTATCAGAATATGATGGAATGTAACTGTCACGACAGATGGAGTTTTGGGGGGAACCCTGAGAAGGCAGAGGGTCAGGGATGGGTCCCCACGTGACAATGAGGTTGGGAAGGTTGCTGAGAAGTAATTTCAAAAGAATGAAATATGTATCTTCAAGTTTAAAAAATATAAGAAGATTTTTTTGGACAGAGAACAAAATGAAGGTTGGGTTTATCAGCCTATTTCCCTGTATCCGTGAGGACCACGTCCAACTACACCGTGTGCCAAGCACATCATCTTTCAGTACTGCTTCTTCTGGCTCTTTCCACCGCATTCAAAATGGCCCATCCACATTTTATGAGCAGTTTACAGTATTTCACGGAATCATTTGTTAATGGAATTGTTCATGGGATCTTGAATTTGTTTTTGCAGCCAGTGCTTCCATCTGCTCTATGGAGCTGTATTTTGGAAGAGATTTTGGATACACTTGATAGTGGGATATCAAAGCCATTATCTATTACTTTTAAGGAAATCTGACTGCGATCAGCAATATCTATGCATGAGAAATATCATGTGTGTGCATGTGGAAGGAACCTCATCTGACTTTTTGTGGGATTGTCATCATCCTTGTGAGACAATGTAGGACTAGCAAATGGTTTTCAGCGTTTCTGGAGAATCTGGTAGACGCTAACTTGCATCAATGTGCATATCAAATTATTCAGTCTCACTCTTCAAATATGTAGAATTAAGATAATTTCAAGTACACTACCCATAACAATTGTATTTAAATTCAAAGCCAACATTAAGAAGTTCAAATCAAATACCTACTCTGTTTTAAAATTACTGACGTGAAGTTAAATTCTCTACCTCCCCATTTTAGTCAATAAATATTTACTGAGCATTGTCTGTTTCAGGTGCTGTGCTAGGCACTGGGAGGGGGGCGGGTTATGACAGTGAAAAAACTTAAAGCATTCAGACATTGATCAGAGAAATTACCTCAATATAAAATTGTAGTTATGAAGGAAAATTGCTTAATATCATGAGAAAATATAATTATAGCACTTGAAAAAAAATCGTTCAGTTGCAGTACAGAGAAATGACAGGAAAATGGTTGCAAGCGGAGGTGGGGCACACCGCATGGAGGCTACCGGTATTCTAGAAGCAAGCAAGAGGAGGTGAGCTTGGACCGGCATGGTGGTGGCGGGCGTGCAGAACACCTTGGTCTAAAAGGGTCAAAAAATCGTGTAAAATCCTTGAGCCTGGTATTTGGGTCTGCCACAAACTGGCCTCTACAGATCTCTCTCTGGACACTTTCTGCACCCTCCTGAGGCACTCGAGGCATGAGCCTCGCTGAGGACTACTTATGACCAGCACACACCAACTCAGTGCCCTTCACTGGACCGTTCCACTGGCTTGCTTCCTTCTCCCTCTTCTGGTATGCCAGATGCCCAGTAAAATGGCCATCTATTATCAGCGATGGTTAAGTAGATGACGACTAAATACCAACTCAGACTGGCAGCTTTGCAGCAAGTATTTTTACAAGTATTCTTAGTTTCATCGATGTTACTGCAGCTGCCACGATCCCCTTCATTTTCACTGCTGAGCAGCGTTCCACGGTCTGAACACATTACAGTTTATTCCTCCGTGGAAGGGCATCTGGGCTGTTTCCAGGTCCTGGCTCTCATAAATAAAGTCACTCTGAACATTGTTACATAAAGCTTTTTCTGGATACATATTCTTATTTCTCTGGGATAAAATTATTAGGAGTAGAATTACGGGTATGTAGGGTACAAATATGTTCAATCTTTAAAGGAACTGCCAAACTTCTCATCCTTGTGCTGTATGAGTTCTAGTTGCCCTACAACCTTGTCAACACTTGATGCTCAGTGGTTTTTACTTTAACCATTCTAGTGCCAGTGTAGTGGTCTCTCACTGAGCTTTTAATCTACACGTGCATTTCCTTGATGACCCATGACTCTGAGCATTTTTGCATATTCTTCATGGCCACTTGAATACACACTTTTGTGAAATTTCTGGTCTAGGTTTTCACCTATTACAATAATTGGGTTATGTTTTTCTTGATGAGTTGTACAGTTTATTTCGTATAGAAAAAAGTACTTTGTCAGATGTATGTGTTGCAAAGATGTTTTCCTGACTGTGGCTTATTTATTTATTTTCTAATGATGTCCTCTGATTAGACGATGTTTGAAATTTTATAAAGTCAAATTTCTAAATCTGTTCTTGATTTCTATTGTTTCATATTTTCTTCTACAAGCTTTATAAATTTAACTTTAACCTGTAATCTCGAACCATCTCAAATTAACATCTGTAAATGGTGTGAGGGGTGTGTGTGTGTGTGTGTGTGTGTGTGTGTGTGAAATCAAAGCTATCCCCACCTACACACATCTCTAATTGTTACAGCATTACTTGCTGAAAAGACAATTCTTTACCCACTGAATTAATGTGCTGCCCTTGAAAGCAATTCTGTGTGGGTCCATTTCTGGATATTCACTGGCCTTTCCTCCACCCTTCCACAGTACCACAATGGCTTCACTACCGGGGTTTATACATCGGAAAAGTCAGTATTCCTAACTGTTCTTCATTATTAAGACTACTTTAGCTATTTTAGGTCCTTTGAATTTCTTTTATTTTAGAACCACCTCATCATTTTGTACCAAAAAGAAACAAACAAAATCCCCCAAAACAAACAAAACTCAAACCAAACAAAAACAAAACAAAACAAAACAAAAACTTGTAGGGGTTTTTATTGTAATTGTACTGAATTTACAGATAATTTCAGAGAGAATCAACGTCTTTATCAATATTGAGTCTTCCAATGCAAAAACGTGGGCTATGCATTGCCGTTTAGTTTGGCCTTCATTACTTTCTATAAGCAATGTTTAGTAACAGTTGTCAGTAAAGGGATCTTGCACATTTTTGTTATAATTATCCTTAAGAATCCTCACACATCACTGGTAGCAATTTAAAATGGCAGAATCACTTTGAAAAAACAGTTGGGTAGTTTCTTAAAAAGTCAAACATAAAATTACCACTTGAGTCAGCAATTCTGCTCCTAGATATCTACCCAAGGGACATGAAAACACAAGCTCCACAGACGTGCACAAAATGTTCATAGAAGCGTCACTCATGAGAGCTAAGAAGTGAAAACAACAGTATCGGTCACCTAGTAAAAGTATAAACAAAATGCAGTATATCCATAAATGGAATACCATTTGGTAATAAAACAGGAATAAAATACCAATAAATGCTATGATGCGGATGGACCTCTAAAACATAATGCTAAGTGAAAAATACCGATGTAAAAAATCTTATATTTTGGTTACATCTAAATGAAATGCTCAGAAAAGGGAAATTTATAAAAACAAAATGAGATTAGTGGTGGGATGGGGCTGGGGCCACAAAAGGGATTAATTATAACAGAGCTGGTATTTATTGCAGTGATAAAAAAGAAAAAAAAAAAAGTTCCCAAATGGGATTATGGTGACATCACACAACTTGGTAAATTTACCAAAAGTAATAAATTTTTAACTTAAATGGTGAATTTCACAGCATGTAAAATATATATCAACATGACTATTTAAAAATGATCCCTAAGTATTTTATGTTTTTTGACGCTATTGCACATGGTCTCTCTGGGGGGTTGTCTTCCACTTGCTAACTGCTAGTCCGTGGAAATACAGGACTTGTATACTGACTGCATCACAACTGGCAAACTGACTGATTAGTTTGAGTAGTTTTTTTAGTGGGTCCCTTAGGATTTCCAACTACCTGATCATGGTATCAGTGACTAAAGACAGTTTACTTCTTCCTTTTCCATCTGTATGCCTATTGCTCCTTTTCACTCACCTTCCTGCACAAATCAGGCCTCTGAGCACAATGCTGAGTGCAAGTGGAGTGTGGGCAAACCTGCTTTGTTCCCCATCTTAGCAGGAACGTATGGAATGTTTCAGTGAAGAATGATGTTAGCTTGAGGGTGTGTGTGTGTGTGTGTCCTAGCAGATGTCTTCTATCAAGTTGGGGAAAACTGTCCCATATTTCCGGTTTGCTCAGACCTCTATTTGTTATTAATCATCACTATATGTTAAATTTTGTCAATTTTTTTCCTGCATTTATGGAAATGATCCCATGATTCTTCTCCATTAGTTAATGTGGTGAATTACACTGATTTAGTTTCATGGATTATATAAATCTTGCATTGCTGAGAGAAACTCTATTTGGTCATGATAAAGTAACTGATTTTTGATTTGCTAATATATTTTGGTAAAGGAATTTCCAATTACGATCATGAGGGATAATCTCTCCATCATCTCAAGATCCTTAATCACATCCATAAAGTCCCTTCTGTCATGTAAGGGAACATAACCACAGGTCCTGGGGATGAGGATGTGGGTATTTTTGAGAGCCATTATCCTGCAAACCAAAGCTGTCACAGGCCAAGGCAACAGTCTTCTGTATCTTCATAGTTTTAAGTCTGCAAGCTCCTTCAATCATACTGAGACTAACAGACAGGAAGAATCACTGCAATATGTTCTTGGACAGTTAAAACATTTAGTTCCAAATTATTCAAAAATATCTTATTCCAAAAGGAAATTTGAAGTTTCCTTTTAAAAAATTTAAAATTACAAACTCAAATGGAAGACAATGGACGTTAAGGATGCCAGAAGACACCAGACAGACTGCTCAGAGGTCTTTTGTACAGACGGCTGGTCCCACAGATGTTCCCTCGGGCCAACTCTGTTATCTCCTTCAAGTCTTTGATCACCTCCTCCATGAAGCTGAGCACGACTGCCATATTGAAACATGAGCAGCACTAGAATTTAAGCACTACAAGGGCGTGATCTTTACCTTTTTTGTTCATGGATACTTATTATGCACCTGGGATACTTCTAGGAACACAGTAAGTACTCAATAATTGTTTGCCAAACGAATGAGTGGAAGACACTACAGAAATTCCAATACTGCATTTCTTTGGGAAACAAACATTGACTTAGCAACTATCTGCTAGGCACTGCGAGAAGGGCTTTATATACAACACCTCATCACATAACGTTTACTAGTCCAGAAGGATCGTTCCCAATGTTGGCTGCCCATCGAAATTATCTGCAGAGTTTAAAAACTTTCTGATAGCTGTGCTACACCAAAATCCAGATTAAAAATAATAAATAGAAGATTGGTTTGGGCACCTACTTTGTTTTTATTTGTTTTTTGTTTTGTTTTGTTTTTTGTTTTAAGGCTTTATCAGTGATACTTCTATACAGCCAGAGTGAGGACGACAAGCATTCTCACAGGAGACTTTCAATGCTATCAGACTTTTTACTGTGTTTCCAGTAAAGAAACTTTTAAAACAGATACAGACTTCTTAAATCTTATCTGTTAAACTGAAAATCACAGACAGATTACTTCTCTGACTGGTATTGCACGAGGTATGGGGAACAGAAAGACGAATACAAAGGGTGCCCGCTATGGAGAGCCTCTCTATATAAAAAGGAGACAGATTCTCAGTAGTCTGGTAGGTACTACTGGAGAATGGAGACGATGAGAGTATTTTGAAAACACAGAAGACCAGCTTAGTGCTTGACAGCACATGGAAGGAAGGGGATGTGCCATGAAGAGCGGGTCGGAGAAGGTTGCTAGATGGCAAAACCACGGATTCGAGGAACCGCCACTCCACTGCAAGCAATTTGGCAAGGATGAAAATGTAAAGAAAAGCAAATTACCCTGTTTGTGCCATCTTGGAAAAGTCTTTAAAAAAATGCATGTAATTTTTATAGAAATATATAACCACAATGTCTTTAAAAGGTATGTGTGAAGAAAATAATTGAAGGAGCCACGAAGGAATAAATTTACTCTCATACTTCATGCTTTGACATCTACTTCGTGAGTAATTGAGTGAATTACCCAAATTCAATATAAGGTTAGATCATCGGTGGGTGACCCGACGTGAGGCTACAGATAAAAATCAGGGCCAAATCAAGAGCGGCCTGGCTACCACAATGGCTCCTACTGGATGGGATGGTCCTCCCCCAATCCTTTAGTCCATCCTGTTTAAAAATTAATTGCTAGGGGCGCCTGGGTGGCACAGTGATTAAGCGTCTGCCTTCGGCTCAGGGCGTGATCCTGACGTTATGGGATCGAGCCCCACATCAGGCTCCTCCGCTATGAGCCTGCTTCTCCCTCTCCCACTCCCCCTGCCTGTGTTCCCTCTCTCGCTGGCTGTCTCTATCTCTGTCAAATAAATAAATAAAATCTTTTAAAAAAAATTAATTGCTAGCACTAACAATATTGTTACATTGGTAAGATTACAAACTGCCAAGGCTGAACACCATGTCCCTCTTCAGAAATCTTGTTTTTCAATTTGCCATACATGCTTTTCACCTCTCTGTAATCACATTTTCCTTAATCATAAACTTCAAATGATCCAAGGGGTATTCACTACCCTGGAGAAGCACAAGCAGACTCTGTTGGAGTTGCAGAACATATGGTATGTGACCATACTGTCTTCCCGAATCTAAGACTCTTAGCCCCCAGGATTGTAGATAATTGAAGTAATGATGGCTAATGACGGCATTTACAATGTGTCAGAACTGTTCAAAGAGCTTTGTGTCTATTAGCTCATTTAACTCAGTAACCAACCAACCATGCTTACTGCTACTATAGCCCGCGGTTTCCACATGTGGAACCTGGAGGGCATGTTCAGTAACGGGGCCTCAGCGGCACTGCCTGCCAGCGCAGAGCCGGGATGCAAATCCACTGGCCCCCCACCCTCACTGACCAAGTTCTGACTTGGCCTTCATAAAGGTACTGTTTCATCTCTGTTACTTTGGCCAAGGTGATACAGATAGGTCTCTTTCCTTATATCTAAACTGTCGTATCTCTTTCCCCGAACTTTGCCAAACTGTTTATTCTTTTTAAAGAGCTCTTAAACATACTCACTTATACTGTCAGACACTCACTCTACATAGTAAGTTCAGGCATTTACTGTGCAAATACCGAGTCAAAGTTTACAAACACTTTTGAGGCTCTTGATGAACACTTGTAAATTACTTTCCAAAAGGAACATATCCCTTCATGATGACAAATAGAGGGGAAAAATCCAATCTATACCATGTCTGAATTATGTCAGCCTCTAAAGTCGTAAGTCCAGTAAATGAGGTTGGACTAGATTCTGAGAAATGCAAGCACCCTGACGTTCTCTATTATAAATCATCCTTCCCAAGTAATTTCAAGCTTTGACCTCAAGTCTGTGCTTCCAAACATGCTCTGATTCCAAACAATCTAAATTAAATGAAGCCTTCAACACCTCTCTATTTCACAAATGGGGAATCAAAATGGCATGTATAATTTTATTCAGATTGTTTATTTGTTGGGATTTTACTGACTGCAGTCTTCCTCAGAAAAAGTCTGTACAAGTTTCTAGATGCAGAGACTATACTCCTAACAGGTGCACAGAGAGGCAGCAGAGCAGCGTGCTCAGACCATCAGGGCTCCCAGGCCAGCCCCAGCACTTACTTCCCATGTCACACAAAGTCTGTGCCTACGTTTTGTCATCTATAAAATGGGATAATAGCAGCCACCCACTGCCCTGAGGCTGTAAAGGGCGCCGTGTGGGGCGCTCAGTCTGTGCAACGTTAGCGAGCTGACTGAACTGCTGTTTACATCACAGCTGCCTTTCCATCTAATCACAATCTCGTAAGTCAGATATTGTCATTGTTTCACAGATGAGAAAAGATTGGAATAAGTTAAGTAACGCGGCCAAAATCATGCAGCTAAGGAAGTGATGGGGCTGGGGTTCAAATCCAGGTGCACCTGGCTTTATAGTCCACAGTCTTTTAAACTCAATCGCATCCCAATATAACTAAAATCCATACAGGATTTGTCTGGAAAATTCTTCTAAAAATCAATAAAAATACATTTTAGGGATGTGTGAGACATGACGAAAGGAAACATGGGGAGTGTCAGCGTAGGTCGCTTGATCTAACAGACCTTCACATGTCATCATGAAGGTTTAAAATCGGGGTCTGGTGAGCAACACCCCAACTTTTTGGAAGCCCTGTCGCACACCCCGCATCTCAGCAGCGACCCTGCCTCCCCGTGCGTGCACTCCGCAGCATCTGCTGCGGCTCTGAATGGCTGATCATAAGCACCGCGTTAGTCTTCTCAACGCTGTTGAGCAGATGGCAGCGCTAAAT
>NC_048226.1:96747981-96888396 GCF_002007445.2 Ailuropoda melanoleuca | reverse complement strand
AGCTGACCACTAAGGTAACAGGGGACACTTCAGTGACAACACATAATAAACTTTACAATATTAATTTGGAAAAGTCACTAAATAAAAAAGGAAAACAAAAAATACTGGAAGGAAGGAGAATCTGATTTCCACAGTTGACACATTAAGTTAAATCTCTAGTTTTATTTTTTATTAAAGATTTTATTTATTTATTTGAGAGAGAGCAAGCAAAAGAAAGAGAGAGAGAGAAGCAGACTCCCCACTGAGCAGGGAGCCTGATGCAGGACTCAATCGCAGGACCCTGGGATCATGACCTGAGCTGAAGGCAGACACTTAACCGACTGAGCCACCCAGGTGCCCCTAAATCTTTAGTTTTAAAAAGAAATGAAGTGATATTCAAAGAAACATGGAAATATGGTTCATACACAGGAAAAAAGTAATCAACAGAAACTATCCCTGAGGAAGCTGAGACACTGTACTTACTAGACAAAGACTTTAAATAAGTTATTTGAAATATATTCAAGAAACTAAAGGATACTCTGTGTCTAAAGAACTGAAGTATGAGAACAATGCCTCATCAAGTACAGAATATTAATACAGATACAGAAAATAATAAGGAATCCAAAGAAATCTGAGTTGTAAAGTATAAAAAGTGAAATGAAAACTTCACCAGAGAAGTTCAACAGCAGATACAACCAGGCAGTAGAGAGAATAGTGAACCTGAAGGCAGATCAATTGAGATTATCCAGTTTGAGGAAGAAGATATAAAAAGATAAGGAAAAATGAACAGGGTCTCAGAGACTTGTGCACCATCAAACAGGAACATACGCATAATGTGATACCAGAAAGAGAGGAAAGTAAGGAGCAAAAAGATTATATAGAAAAATAATGGCTAAAAGCTTCCCAAATTTGATGAAAAACTTTAATCTACATATCCAAGAAGCTCAAAAAATTCCAAGCAGGGTAAGCTCAAAGAGACCCACATCATCATCAAAATGTTGAAAGACAAAGACCAATGGAGGATCTTAAAGCAGCAAGAGAGAAGCCACTCATCATGTGCAAGAGATTCTCAATAAGATCAAAAGCTGATTTCTCAAGAAAGACCATGGAGGACAGAAGATGATGGGATTCCACATTTCAAGTACTAAAAGAAAAAGACTGTCAACTAAGAATTCTATAACCAGCAAAATTATCCTTCAAAAATGGAAAAAAATTGGGGCGCCTGGGTGGCACAGCGGTTAAGCGTCTGCCTTCGGCTCAGGGCGTGATCCTGGCGTTATGGGATCGAGCCCCACATCAGGCTCTTCTGCTATGAGCCTGCTTCTTCCTCTCCCACTTCCCCTGCTTGTTACCTCTCTCGCTGGCTGTCTCTATCTCTGTCAAATAAATAAAAAAAAAAACTTTAAAAAAAAATGGAAAAAAATTAATGTATTCTCAGGTAAACAAAAACAGAGAATTCATCAATAGCAGATATGTTCTACACGAAATACTAAAAGGAGTACTGAAGGTAAAGTGAAAGGTCATTAAAAAGTAACTTGAATCCACATGAAAAAATAAATAACACTGATACAGGTAGGTACTCAGGGAAATAGAAAACTATAAATGTGTTTTTGTTGTAATTCCTTTTTTCTCTTGTTTGATTTAAAAAACAACTGCATGAAGAAATAACTGCAATTTAGTGTTGACAGGCACACAATGTATGAAACTGCAACTTATATGACAGTAACAACACAAAGGTGGGCAGGTAAGAATGGAGCTAAAGAAGAGCAAAGTTTTGTGTACTGTTAAAATTAAACTGGTATAATTATGAAAAAGACAGACATAAGTTAAAAAGTAAATAGTAATCTCCAGGGAAGACTAAGAAAATAATTTAAAAAAGCAAAACAAAACAAAACAAGAAAAGAGAGGTGCCTGGGTGGCTCAGTTGGTTGAGCACCTGACTCTTGGTTTCAGTTCATGTCATGATCTCAGGGTTGTGAAACTGAGCCTGCATCAGGCTCTGCTTGAGATTCTCTCTCTCTCTCTCTCTCCCTCCCCGCTCTGCCCCTTTCCCAGCCTTCACATGCATGTTGCACTCTCTCTAAATCAATAAAATCTTAAAAAAAAAAGGAAAATAAGAAAAGAAAAAATGACAATGCAGTTAAATTGATGCAATTAAAAAAAAAAATCTAACCACAAAAGGAGATAGTAAAGTACAAAAAGGACATAAGACAGAGGGAAAAAATAGCAAAATGGCAGATGTAAATCCTATCTTATCAGTAATTGCACTAAATGTAAATGGATTAAATTCAATGGAATAAAAGGAAACAGAAATTAGCATCATGTTTAAAAGAGATCCAACCACATGCTGACTACAAGAAATACATTTTAGATTCAAAGATAAAAATACATTGAAAGAAAAAGGATGGAGAAGATATACCATGGAAATACAAATCAAAAGAGAGGTACGATAGCTGCACTAATGTCAGAAAAAATAGACTTTAAGACAAGAACTGTTACCAGAGTAAAAGCACATTTACTTACAATGATAAAAGAGTCAGTCTATCAAGATGATAATTATAAAAATGTATACATATGTATACACATATGTAACAATAGAGCTCAAAATACATGAAGCAAAAACTGACAGAATTATAGGGAAAAATATATAATCCAACAATAATAGCTGGGAACTTCAATATCACACTTTCAATAATAAAAAGAACATCCATAAAAAAAGATGAAGATTTGAACAAAACAAATTAATCATATGTAATAGACATCTATAGAACACTCTATCCAGTAAGGGTGGAATACACATTCTTCTCAATTACACATGGAACATTCTCCAGGATAGATCATACATTCCCCCAATTCAAAATTCACTACAAAGCTAAGTAATCAAAACAGTGAGGTACTGGTAGAGATGCAGATCAAGAGAACAGAACTGAGAGTACAGAAATAAACCCTTATAGCTATGCTCAGCTCATTTTCAACAGGGTGCCAAGACAATTCAATGGGGAACAGAATAGTCTTTTCAGTATATGGTGTGGGAACAACTGGATACCCACATGCAAAAGAATGAAGCTGCACTGTAACCTCACACCGTATACAAAAATTAATACAAAATGCATCATACATCAAAGTATACAAGCTAAAATTATACAACTCTTAGAAGACATCATAGGTGTAAATATTTGTGATTTTGGAATAGTCATTAGTTTCTTAGACATGCCAGCAAAAGCACAAACAGCCAACGAAAATACAAAATAGACTTCATCAAAATGAAAAACTTATGCATCGAAGGACATTAGCAAGACAGTGTAAAGACTACCACAGGATGAGAGAAAATATTTCCAAATCACATATCTAATAATGGTCTAATATTCAGAATATAAAAAGAGCTCTTACAGCTCAACAGTAAACAACAACAACAACAACAAGAGCAAAAGCCATCCTCCTAGTGCTACTGGAGACAGGCTTCAAACTGAGGACATTCTGCAGATGGAATAACAAGCACACGATGGTTATTTTTAGTAGTACTGTGGAATTCAAAAAGATCCAGAGAAATGACCACTTTATAAAATCAAATTAGAGATCTTACAATGACATTTATGTCCATGAAAGTATGACTCCAACCTTGAAACTGATTACCAGGTTTCTGGTGTTAGTCACTTACATAGTGACACTGGATTAATTGGTATTTACTTAATATTTAAATGAGCCTGAAAAAAAATCTAAGTATTTTGGAACATTGGCAATGTTAATCAGTTTAATGATTACCACCAGATCTCTTGAAGTAGAGAAATGTGGCCACGGGGTAAGAGAAAGGATTTGAAGTTAGATGGACTTCCATAATTTACTATCAATGATTTTAGTCAGGGTCACATCCATATCAGAATCTATTTCTTTACCTGTAAATTGTGAATCCCTCAAGCATTCTGAAGGGATGAGAAATTATGTATACACACATATGTACATATTCCAGCAAAACACGTGGCATGTATGAAGAACTTTATGAAGGATAGCTTATGTAATTAATTATTATATTAAAGCATTACCCATAAAGACCTCTCTCCTGGATTTCTAAAATAATACAACTAACAGATGAAGAACATTCGAAGCCACTACATCCAAAGGTATGAGCCAAATAACTGGTTTTAAAGTGATTACCTTAGTTTATTCTCTCTTAAAAAACATCTATTAAATATTAGACCTCAATTTATTTGGCTTAGGTAAACACGAATATCTAAATAGGAAGTTATAAATATTTCCATTTTGTAAAACAAATATTAATACTAAGAGACAGTACTGTCTCTGTAGGAATAAGGCTTATACACTTTGTATATGATCACCTAATTTTTTTAAATGTTTTTTCACAAAGCAGGAACTTAATATTTGTTGAAAAGCTCCATGTCCAGTACATAAGACAGAATAAAATATAAAATGAATACTCAATAAATAGGGGCGGAGGAAAAATAAAAGTGAAGAATACAGTTAGCACACAATATAAAAACCAGTGTTCCTCACAGTCACTAAAGGCAGATTACTAATTTGGTGATCTTCCAATGAATGACCAATGCAAGTAGGAGAAAGCTATCAGACAAGATATAAGCAAAACATAACAACAAAATTGATGGGATTTTAACAATGCCGTAAGTCATATAATGCAGGTATTACTGATAATTCTGGTAAGTTAATAAATTAAAAGAAGCTGGTGTTCCTAATGGAAAGAGTAATATTAAGTGACATTAAGTTAAATTAAACAAAACCCTTCCACTTGCCACCTACCCTCTCCCTGGTACTCTGTTAGACACGATAAATGGAAAAGGAGCATCATCGTCTACTCTGGTGTGGCGCAGGAGAGAAGACGGCCTACTAAAGAGACAATGATAACACAATATGTCAAGTGCTGTGGCAAAGATAAGCAGTGAGGGGGCACAAAATTGCAAAAAGGGGAATGGGAACGGAGAAGATGACCCTGAAGGGCCAATGCTAGCACTTCATTTCAAAAGCTGAGAAAAGCAAAAGCAGCTGTTGAAATTCATTAAAAATAAAAACCAGGCCGAATGAACAGCAGGTGCAAAACAGTAGAGGCAGAGACATCTGAGAACCCTTTCATCCGGGAAAGCAAGCAGCTTGCTGTCGGTACATGGTGGAAGAGCAGAGAGCAATGAAATGGAGAAACCCATAAACCAGATCATGAATGGCCAAGTTAAGGAGCATGGATTTGGATTCTGAGTGACATGATCCACACTGTGGTTTAGGACTCCCGCCCAGGGAACAGGGTGTGGGCACAGAAGAGCATGGGTGAATCTGGAGGGCTGGGCTTGTAATTAGGTCATGGCACTGCGCAGTGTGGCAACGTGGAGCTCACGGTTCTTCCTGATTTGTTAGTAACCTAACAAGAGTGTGGCTTCACCAAGTGAAGAATTCTACTTTAACGCTTATTAAATATAAAGAATCAAGATTGTAAATGAGTAGAATGTTCTTAATAACTGAAATGTTGAGTGCTATGTTATTTTAAGCCTACAGTTATGTCATTCATTATTTGTTCAATTATTCTGCCGCATATTACAATGTTAGAAATTTACTTGAATTTTCAAATTGTTTAGGTCATTGAATTATTGACTTCCATACTTTTACAGTGAAGATTTTAAAAGATTAAAATTGCAATTCTCACATAATTTCTTTCATGATTTCACAGGTGGATTTGGTCATGGGAGCACAGCTCTTCCCATGACAAAAACTGTCTGTTCAATGGACGACACTTGAAAAATACAGGGACGCGTGAAGAACAATGCGATGGGAGAGGAGGAAGAAAAGCTGAGTGTAGGTGCAAATACAGTTGTGGTTTCTAGGAGGGAGTGGAGGGAATTCTTACTGATCATCTACCACCTAAGGAGATTGCTGGCAGACAACAATTGGGGGTTTAATCAGAAAGGACTCAAGGGTCCCTTACCAGGAGGAAGGGCAGGGGGTGGAGTGGGTAAGAGCCCCGTGGCATTAGGCTTCTTTGTCTGAGGACTGATCTGGGCATCAGCAGCTCTGTCTCTCACAATTTCTTTTTTTTTTTNCTCACAATTTTTTTTTTTTTTTTTTTTTTTTTGAATGCTCTAAATGTTCCCAGTTACTGGTTGCTTGTTTTCTTATTTATTTAATTCGATATTAAGAAATTCCTCTTTGGATTTTTCTGAGGCCAGAGCAGGAATTTTAACAAATAGTGAATGCATTACTTGATACAAGTTAACATGTAATTAAGTAGAAATCATAAATCTAGCAGAGAAGGGATGTCACAGACTTGGTTCAATCACACAGCTAAGCCGAGAATCTACTCTAAAAGGCCTGCCAACCCTGGGGTGGGGGACTCGCTATGTCCCTGTTGGCAGTGCTCAGACATGTTGAATGATTTTCTTTACACTTGGAATCTTTGGGTAATTTCTCACATTTCTGCATTTTCTCCTAGAGAGCATTCTCCTTTGTGACATGGCCCAGTCAACATGTCAGCCTCACTTTTTGCCATGTGTCCTGAGCCTCTAGGGCAATAATTACTTCCAGTCCACATGCTGCTCCTGACAAGCCTCCGTGCCCCCCTCCGCCAGCGGAATTTTTCACTGTGAGGCTTTAAGGACTCTTGTCTCCCGCTGTATCTTTTCAGTCCCATGAAACCAGTCTATCACCCCCGTGTGAGGCCAGTGATGGATCAGACACACATCTCCATTACGGTGTGGAAATGACTGGCTCTTGGCCTCCCCCACCGTTACGAACATGGATCATGTCTTGTTTCTTCTTTCACACAGAGTAGGAACAGTGCCTGGAGCCTCGGAAGGGCTGCTCGATACATCAATGCTCATTCGATTGCTGGACTGAGTGCCCGCAGAGGAAAGAGCATGTCGGACCCACCCCCACCTGGTCCTGTCTCCTGCCCTGAGCATGGGCATTACGAACTTGTGTATTCTAAGAACCTACTGAATTTCTTCTGGAAGAAGCTTAAAAGAGCTCCCTGACATTATTAAAATGCAGTGCAATGAAGTTTTACCTCCTTTGCTGCACTTCTAAAATAGGGTCATGTACCTGTAAGTGGGGCAGTGCAGGAGACACACCCCCCTAAAATAGGGTCCTGTACCTGTGAGTAGGGCAGTGCAGGAGACACACACCCCTAATAGAAGGCTAAGAAACCACTGGTCTCCACAAAGCTCTGAAGGCACCCTCATCTGGGCGGAATCGGTACCTCTGCCTTCCCCTCCCACCACCATTGCACCGGGCAATGCCCTTGCCATCTCTACATTCCCACGGTGACTGTGGAACAATCGTCCCAAAGTTCTCAGCTGGACTCGTACAATATTCTAACTCATCTGCCTGGAAGTGTTCCCTCATCGAAACCTTCCTCCAGAATTAGCCACTAAAATGTAAGTCTGAGCTTGTCGCTTCCCTGCTTACAAATCTCTACTCCCCACCCCTCCTGTTCCTACAAAATAGAGCACACACTGCCAAGTCTCTTGCGGGTTTGCCTCAGCATTCTACCCCGAAACACGGCGAGGCACGCTGCCGCACCCAGCTGAGGACCTTCTGGAAGCTTCACTGTTTCATGCTGTCAATGCTCTGTGCCTGCTGCTCCCTCTGCTACCACCTTTTACGTTTTCCACGGAAGACCTCAGGCTGAAATTGCACACCCTCCTTTGTGCTTCCACAATAACCGATAACTTGCTTATACGAGGGACCTGGAATTATCCCTCTGCCTTCCTTCTTCGCCCTGAGTCAGCAAGTTCCTCTAGGGTAAGGCCCAGGCCTCGCTTGTTCTCCTGTATGTTCAACGTCTGGCACGTTGGAGGCTCACAGTGACCTTGTCGAATAAACAAATGACAACAAAAACTAAGTACAGACCAAGTGGCAGGAAATATAGCAATAGCTTCTTTAAGATGAATGCAAATTAAGGAGATACTGTGGGATCAAATCCAATATTTATTATAAAACATGATAAATGTTGGTAATGAGACCTCACCTGAATTCTTCTGTCAAACATTACCTACCAGTCTCACATTGCCTGTCCTCAGCAAAAACTCCCTTTAAAACTCTGTATGCTATTTCTGAAAGTCAGGACATTATTAAAAACAGCAAACAAACATGGAAAAGAAATAAATGCATATTAATATAAAGTCTTGCCTCATTAACAAAGAGTTACTTATTCTCTGACAGTGAAGACGTCTATGTAGAATTTAACTGAGAGGGTGACCAGGACACTTGCTAGACGCCAGGGCTACAGTAAGGAGAAACATGGTCTCATACAGGTGGAGATCTTCGTGGGCCATTCCCGACCTAGAAAACTCCAACCAACACATGGCCAAATACCAAAGAAATCTTGCTTTGAAAAGAAGAGATTTTCCGGGATAAAGGAAACAGCATGACCTATTTTTAATTCTATTTCTGTCACAAGTAAAATCAAACATAACATTTAAGCTGGGAAAAGCCATTTTAAACAGAAGAATTAACAAAAGACAGTGATTTTAAAAACAATGCTTCAGTTTTAAGTCCTTTTAAAAGGGAACAATTACCCCATATAACAACTCAATTTAATTAGGGTGATATCTGGTCATTTTGAAATGCAAAAAGTTTTCATTTATAATTCAGGACTAAGACGTACTAAAATCTAGAGTCTTGGGGCGTGTGGGTGGCTCAGTCAGCTAAGCGTCTGCCTTCAGCTCAGGTCATGATCCTGGGGATCCAGCCCCATGTCAGGCTCCCTGCTCAGTGAGAGGTCTGCTCCTTCTGCCCCCCGCTCCACTCGTGCTCTGGTGCTGTCTCAAATAATTACAATCTTAAAAAAAAACTGTAGTCTTATAATTATTCTTTTGAGTTTATAAAGCAAACATTAAGCTACAGAGTCTTTTCAGAAACGCATTTTCCCTGGGCTCCTCGTCAAGTATCACCAAGGACCATGAACGTAGCACATAACCAAGTTGTTTTATAATTAAGAGCAAAAATCACAATATTAATAATATTTCTAAAGAAGACTCTTTTCCAGAATCATTTAAATATCATTAATTCAACAATCAAATCACATCCCTAGGTACTGTTTGTGGCTATGAGGAATATATTATGCAGCTTCTAGACTCATACAAGTTCTTCCTGTCAGTCTTTGGAGTCTGATGCCTGTGTTCAAATTCTAGCTCTGCCTCTTACTAGCTGTGCCACTTCGGGAAAATCACCTAACCTCCTCAAAACTCAATTTTATAATTTGCCAAATGGGAATCATAATTCACGTTATGGCTGTTTCCAGTGGTTGCAGATGGAGTAACCAGAAAGTATACATGAAAGCTGCTGGACACAGTACCTGCCCAATAAAGGTAGATTTAGTTAAGGATCTATCCCTTTTAACTCTCCAACTATCAGGCCAGAGAAACAGCAGAGCTATCCACGAGCTCGTCCTTTGTAGAACTTTGTCTAAGGCTGCAATGTCTGCGTGTGCGTTCAGCAAATGTTAATATGAACTGCCACGGTTTTGGATGAAGAAAGCCTGCCCACATCGGCTGTGATTCTCTCCTCAAGTGAACACAGCTTGTGAACACAGAGCTAAGTCAGTTATTCACAGAATGATTTCTCCCCTCTCAGTTCGTACCTAACAGACGCAATTAGATTTGTCTGGATCTGACAAGGTGCTCAAAAATACAATAAAGGTAAATTAGATAACAAAGAGGTTAACCCAGCAATTCCACAAACAAGGGAAGGGAAAACTGAAAATTAGAGAAAACCAAATGAAACCAGAAATCCCATGAGGATGGAAGAAAGGGGAATTACTAATTGTATTAAGGCCACATTATGTACATCATACAAAAGATTTTTACATAAAATTTTCCACTTTCCAAGGGAGGTAGGCGTTTGTTGAATGCATACTGCTTGCCAGGCACTGCTCTAAGCACTGGGGATATAGTACTGAACAAACAAAACTAAACCACGTCCTTGTCCCCATGGGGCTTACATTCTGGTGGGGGTGGGCAGAGAGACAAAACCAAGCATCCCAAAGACAGTATGTGGACACAGTAAGAGGTGGGGGAGGCAGCCACAGGAGCCTTAAGCAAGGACTCCACATGCAAATGTGAAGGGAGTGAGGAGCTGCTTATGAAGATTTGTTTAAGGGGGAGGGGAGAGATTTCAGGCAGAATGAACCGCAAGCACAAAGGTCCTGAGGTAGAGACATCCAGGTGGAGTGAGCCAGAGGGAGGACAGGAGCCAGGTCACCTGGGGCTTGTGGGGCTTGATGTGGTGGCCACTAGAAGCTTCTGGGCCTCATGAGAGTTTCTGTGTTGTCTGGGATTTGTCTTTCTGCTTCATCTGACTTGGCTTCCTCAACACTGTTTCTTCCTTCATCTGCATCTAATCTGCTGAAAACCATTTACTTTGTTCTTTTTAGTATTTTACAGTTCTAGAATATCGGCTTTCTGTATATTTTCTAGTTCTCTGCTTAAACCATCAATCTCATCTTCTAATCCCTTGAGTACAAAGAACATATTTTAAAGTTTGTATCTGCTATCTGAATCTACTATCTCTATTGTTTTCTTCATTTTTTGTTAAGGTGGTTTCAACTTGTACTTATATATGAAAAATCACAGAAAAAATTTAAAGTCTACACTCCATATTTCTCCAGAGAGAATTTACATTTGCTTTGGGTGGGAGGATGACTTGGCAATTCCAGCTTGGCCTCAGCCCACAAGGGATGGGGACTACCAGACAACCTTGCTGGGTGGGTGCTTTTCTGAGCTCCAGTGGAAAGCCCATGGGGTTATCAAGCCTCTGCACCCAAATCTGGGGGGCCTTAAACTCCAACTTTTTTTTTTTTTTTTTTTTTTAACCTTTCCAAACTCCAGATTTCTTTAAAGCTCAATTATCTTCTCATCTACCTCTTCAGGAACTGCCAGAAGCCTTGACAGGGGTTCTCAAGCAGGGTTTTACCAGAGAATGAAGCCCAATGCCCCAAGCCCACTGTGTACAAAGTGAATTCACTTGTCTCCTCTGCATCGAGAAAGGCAGTACTTTTCCTAGCGTCCTATTCCGTGATTCAGATGAGGAAGAACAGTTGAGAGTCGCTGTCCCAAGGGAAAAACCGGACAGAAAGGCTGAGCTTACCTCTTTGGCTTTCGTTCTTTTCAAGATGCTGGCCAGTATTTGTTTTGTTTGTACTTTTTTAGCTCTTACACCTTCAAAGATGTTTTCTTCTTTTTTAAAGATTTTTTTTTAATTTTTTTTTTTAAATTTATTTGACAGAGATAGAGACAGCCAGCGAGAGAGGGAACACAAGCAGGGGGAGAGGGAGAGGAAGAAGGGCTCATAGCAGAAGAGCCTGATGTGGGGCTCGATCCCATAACGCCAGGATCACGCCCTGAGCCGAAGGCATACGCTTAACCGCTGTGCCACCCAGGCGCCCCCAAAGATGTTTTCTTCTTGCTTTTGTTGCACCTTTCCTAATGGCTCTCAGCAAGGTCTGGAGCAGACTCTCATCAGCAGGGTCTCCCTGAGAGCAGGGGCTTCACCTGCCTTTGCGGCTCCCATGTCCTCCAGGGCCCGGCAGGAGGAAGCATTCAGTAAATCCTTTCTGAGTGAATGGACCAGTCATGAATGACCAACAGTTGTGGATGCACTCACGCACTCCTCCCAGGGAGAAGATGGCCCCTGTGGGAGTGACAACTGGCCAGGAGTGAGGCACCAGGGGACTCCAGTGTCACCAGGAAGAAGGGCCTCCTGGCCCACAAAAACACCACCTGATCCCAGTGCAGGGGTGTCTCTACGAAGAAACCAGAAGCCCAACTGTCAGAGTTTTACACTGCTAGCGCTAGGACCACTCCTGGCTCAGATTGTCACCTGGTCTAAGGGCAGACAGGCTTGCGGGAAGACTACTGTTGTGTGGTCAAGAGGGACATCGGGTCTGTCCAGCACAGCATTCTTCAGACACACATCGGTCACATTTTAAAACCCTTTATCCAAGGACAAAACAAGCATAAAAAGGTACAAACCCTAAGTGCACTGCTCAGTGAATTTCTGCCGAGTAAGCACAGCTCTGTAACCCGTCCCGCACCTCCCCCACCTAGAGGCAGCCCTGGCACCTGTCCGCAGTTACTACTCCCCCCAGAAGCAACCACTGTCCCGACTTTCAACACGATCAAGTAGGGTTGGCTTGCGTGTGAGCTTTATACCCACAGCATCAGGGTACCTACTATTCTGTGCCAGCTTTCTCTCACCCAACACAGTGCTTGTGAGATCCGCCCACGTTGTCGTATGTAGATTCAATGCTTGGTTCCTTTCTGCTGCCTGGAAGTACTGGTCTGTAGCATCTTACCGTGACTTGTTTACCCATTCTTGTTTTGATGGATATTTTGCTTCTTTCTAGTTTTTGCTCCCTTGGCTCTTGCACAAGTCTTGTGGTGCCTCCTTGTATGCGCCTGTGTTGAGCAGATCCCAGGAGTAGCATCACTGGGTCTTAGGGAAGCACGTGTTCAGCTTTAACAGGGGGTGTCATATATTGCTCTGAAGTAATTGTATCAGTCTAGGTTTCTACAGCAGCAGATGAGAATTCCTACTGCACCCATTCCAGTTAAAACTGAAAACTATCTTTTTATTTTTAACTCTTTTCGTGGATGTGAACAGTACTGCATATTATGCTTATCATATACAGTAATCCCCACTCATCCAAGATTTCGCTGTCTGCGGTTATAGTTTCCTACAGTCCACCACCGTCCAGAAGCAGATGGTCCTCCTTGTGACCCCTCGTCAGAAGGTCAACAGTAGCCTCCCGCTACGTCACATGCCTGCGTCATTCCCCTCACTCCATCTGGTCACGTAGGCCTTTCATTACCTCATATCCTCCCAAGAAGAAGGGTGAACAGCACAGTAAGGTATTTTGAGAGAGAGACCACATTCACATAACTTTTATTACAGCATATTGCAATAACTGTTCTATTTTATTATTGTTGTTGTTAATCTCTTACTGTGCCTCATTCATACATTAAACCTTATCACCGTGTGTGTGGTGTGTGTGCGTATGGGAAAGAACACAGTGACTCCTATTGATTACGACCTGCAGTTTCAGGCATGCCCCGGGGGTCTTGGAACATATCCTCCACAGATAAAGAGGGACTGTTGTATCAATGTCCGGGGCACAGTTAGCAAGGGTCTGCCATGAGAGACAGAGCTACTTGGTAAACTGAAGAATTCGATTTCAGAGCCAAAACCAAAATTACTTATATACCACTTTTTACGTGCCAGGCACTATTTTATTTTATTTTATTTTTTTTTAAAGATTTTATGTATTTATTTGACAGAGATAGAGACAGCCAGCGAGGGAGGGAACACAGGCAGGGGGAGTGGGAGAGGAAGAAGCAGGCTCATAGCAGAGGAGCCTGATGTGGGGCTCGATCCCATAACGCCGGGATCACGCCCTGAGCCGAAGGCAGACGCTTAACCACTGTGCCACCCAGGCGCCCCAACGTGCCAGGCACTATTTTAAATACTTTTTTTTTTTAAGATTTATTTGAGAGAGCGAGAGCAAGAGAGAGCAGGAGAAGGGAGAGGGGCAGAGGGATAAAGAATCCTCATGCGGACTCCCCGGTGAGCATGGAGCCTGACTGGGGGGGCCTCTATCCAGGCTCCATCCCACAACCAGGAGATACCACGACCTGAATGGAAACCAAGAGCCAGCTGTTTAAGGAACTGAGCCACCCAGAAGCCCCTAAATACTTTCCATGTTTCAATTTGTCTAATCTTTATAACACTATGTGTTAAATAAGTACTAATATCTCTATTTGAGAATCAGGGACATTCACCCAAAATTACATAGCAATTAAAAACACAGCAAAGATTTGAATCTAGTCAGTTGGATTCCTGCCTCTGCTTGTTACTACGGTGATAAATGTATTGGTCATCCCCGTAAAACAGAGGATCAGGCCCTGTACTGTAATCAACTCCCGGGATGATGCCGCACTCCAAGGACACATCTGGACGGCCAGGCAGCCTTCCGCATGTGTCACCCAACCTGACCAGGCGGTTTTATTTTAAACTGCTTTAGCCCTGAAGTATCTTTCAAGGTTCCACATCCCGTTATGCACCTTACACTCTGCTAACGAACTGAATTAAAGCAAGAGTATAAAGACACAAATGATGATAAACTTCATCAGTGAGACAGTATCGCCACACCTCTGCCGCTGTCCCCACATCCACCAACACCGCCCACAGGTCTCTGCCTGTGAACGGCATGCTGAGTCCTCACGGACTGCCTCCCAGCTCTTCGGGCCTGAATGCTGCCAGCACCCTCCCCAGTTTGATTTGCTGTCTCCTCTAGAAGCGTTTCCACATTCCATCAAGCAGAGTCTTCCTTGATTGGCCCTCCTGAAATATTCTGTATGTATTTTTTTTCTGTATCAAGAAATCAAATACTGATTACTTACTACGTGCTAGGCCCTATGGATAAAAAGGCATGGCACCTATCATCAGTAACTTAAAATGCAAGGGAAATGATTGTATAACCAAAGGCAGTGATCACATTGTTCTCACAAAAGTATCTTAAGTAGGGTGTCTACACATGGGTCCAACAGAGAACCACCACCTGAAACAGAGAGGGGATTATGGGAGGATTCAAAGTGGGGATGATAACGGTGTTTCTTCCTAGACCCTGATCTGCTTGACGGCAAGGACTGAGCTCAATGAGTGCTGGTTAATGCACAAGCAACATATTAAAACTGAGATGGCAGGTTCTTGTAGGGGATCCATTATAACAGAGGAGTGTTCCAGTCCTTCTCAAGTCCCCTCCCTGCCTCAGCCCTAACCCACTTGAGGGACATGACCCCTCCATCACGGCAGCTCAAATACAACCATCATCGCTCGCTCACTTCAATGGGCAAGCCTCATTATAGAGGCAAAATGTGTTCTCCATGCCCTAGAGACACTGTCATTCCAGAGTCCTCCATGCTCTTAAAATGCTTTTCTGGCTGTTCTGTTTAAAATACAGAGAAGAGGGGCGCCTGGGTGGCACAGCGGTTAAGCGTCTGCCTTCGGCTCAGGGCGTGATCCCGGCATTATGGGATCGAAGCCCCACATCAGGCTCTTCTGCTATGAGCCTGCTTCTTCCTCTCCCACTCCCCCTGCTTGTGTTCCCTCTCTCGCTGGCTGTCTCTATCTCTGTCGAATAAATAAATAAAAATCTTTAAAAAAAAAAAAACAGAGAAGAAAAAACAACCTCTAAATACATAAATTTAAAATCTGAAATCATTTCTTAAAGTTTTACATTTCCAAAATAGGTCAACCTTTCAAGCAATTTAGGAAAGAGATCGACTTACGAAGGTCCTGATAGACATTTCAAGTAAATTGCATGTGGCTCTTATTCTTGCTTCTGGTAAAATGGATGTAAAAAATTACGGAACCTTCATTTTTTATCTAAAATAAAAAGGTGTCCCTAGGCTTTTCAATTCACATTTAAAATGCATTTTCATAAATAACCTTTTCACAATCTGTAGTCTGTTTTAATTAAATTTCTCACTATGGAAAACAAGATAATTGAAACAATTTAGAGATTAGTTAACTGTCAAAAAATTATGCCAGTAGTTACTGCACTGGGAAAATTTGCCATCAGTACAACCCTATTTGGTAACTAGTCATGTAATCAAAACTTCAGGTGAGCTCACAAAAGAAAGAGGGACTGTGGCTTCACTGAGTCCTCAAAACAAAAATCTACATTACAAAATAACACATACATTTAAAAACTATATTTGGTTTTCCCTAAAGGCTTTCACAGATGTGTCCAGTCACTGAAAATTTGGAAGAGTTTATTCTTCTGGCAAAGGCGTCCATGGCAGTCCCCGTGCGGCCATGTTTTGGAGGAGGACACCGAGTATGGCAGGAGCAGTGTTATCTTAAAGCAGGTTTCATCCTCTACAGTGTTCATGACCCATGGTGCCGGAGAACAGGCAGAGGCATGTGTGCTTGTGAAACCCACGGTTTAGACTTCTGTTCCCATTCAAAACTGTCTCTAGCGTTTTAAACCTGGGTTAGTTAACAAATGGCAGATGTGTGTGAGGAAGCACCCGTCAGGAGCTGCAGGAAGGCATCTCGAGAGGCCCCATCTCTGCATTTGAAGACGTGCAGCCAGGGCAGAGCACAGGCTCCCGGAGAGCCCTTCACGGGCCGGGCATCCCTCACCCCCGCACCCCCCTCCCCGCGCAGTCACTACTGCACCACGCGGGTGAGGCACCTCAGCGGGACAGTCAGAGCACATCCAGCACCTGCACGGCTTCCACGTTCTGACCACGTTGTAGGACTTCTAGAATGCCCTACCTATTTATGTTTAAAGGGGATCAACCCATCAGCTCAGCCTCAAAAGCTTACGGCGATTACACATGAAGCTATCAGGGGACATCCCTGACTGGCACGTTCTCCTATGAGAAACAGATGGGTGACACAGGCATAATTAAATGAGTTAGAAAGGAATATGATTAAAGTTTCTAAGACGATTTGAGTTTATAAACCTTGAATGGTGACTGTGATTTGAAAAGAAGTCTCATTTTTTTAAAACATTTTTCAAAACTTCTGTTCTAGAATTCAAGAGACTCAGAGCCACTCACTTTCACTTTTAGCTTGTTACTCTCATTAAAATTTAGTTTGCTTTGTTTCTTCTGTAACTTTCTTTTCACTATCAAGGTTTCTATCTGATGAAAATGTAGTTCCTTATTAGAAAAAACATCTCTAGGGTGACACTGAGAGCCAAGTAAGCTTCAGAAAACAATCAATTATAGAATTTTCAAGTTGAAAAAGAAGTTAGGACCCTGTCTGGCCTAACCAGCTGGTTCCTCCGGAGAAGTCCCATCACCTCACTTTGTAGTCACAGAAACCAAGGGTGAAAAAGGTTAAACGATTTGCATAAGAAACAAACAGTGGTGACACTGATAAGAAGGGAGATAAGAAACCAAGTATTTCACCTCTCAGAATAACATTCTCTTCATTAAATTGTATTGTCTTTCACATTTATTAGTTCACTAAATGAGCCATGTTATGTTGCTAAAATTGGTGCCCTGCACTTACCAGTGCACGAGACACGGAATGACACAAGTAGCTGGCAGTAATAAAGGCCCCCCACATGTTTATGTATGATCTCTACACTGCCAGTCCCGGTGACAGGCTCTGGGCAAACTCAGATCAGATCAGATAGAGGAAAGGAGAGGAGAGAATCGAGGAAGAGAGCTGGCATGGACAAACCAAGAAAGGTATTCCAAGAGAACCGACTGCACATGCAAGGCGACAAGGCATTCAGGTCCCTGCTGTGTTTAAGGAACCACAACAGGTCAACAGAACGTAAATGATCCTGGGGGGATGGTGTAGGGTTAGGAGGCTGAACAGTCAGTCAGGACACTCAAGAAGGCCTTCAGATGTCACTCAGAAGAATCTCAAATTTATCCTTCTAGAATTCTAAACTAATTCTGTTCTGGAGCTGGGGAGGCAGCAGCACTATCAGACTGTAGACACTGGAAAGGGCCCTAGAAGTAGTGTCAATAATACATTACTGAAGGGAAGGACCCGGAGCAGGAACAAGGCTGTAAGCAGGGGTGTGACTAAGTAGGCGGTGGCACTCATCCACATGTCCGTCTGCACACCCGCCCCTCCGCCCATCGAAACCACCAATATTTACTGAAAGACTACTGTGTGTTGGGTGGTAGGAACAGAAGCATGAACACAGATGGAAAGCTGGGGACAAGCGAGACATGGGGACAGGCATTACAGACAGGTGCGGACAGGGAGAAGTGCAGGTGCTCTGGGAGGACATGGTCATAGCACGTGAGCTGGAGACTGCCAGAGGCGTGTCTCCCGAAGAGGGCAAGCACCTTAACTAAAGCTGGGGTGATGCAAGGAGTTGGAGACCAAACAGCTACGCAGATGTGAAAAGACATGGAAAGACTTGGTCTGCTGTCTGTTTACAGGGAATGAGGAGAGGCACGGGGTGAGCCCTTGCCACCTGGGGATAAGGCGGTGCCGTCCGCCCTCACCGGCCCACGGGGCTGGCCCAGACCACAGCTTTGACGGTGCTGTGGAGCACTGAGGGACAGAAGGACATGGGAAGTGGATACTGGAGGGCATGCAAGGGAGAGGCCAGAATTAGAGATCTAGATCTAGTAGTTACGAACATGTAGTGTTAGGTGAAATCATGGAAACGGACGACATTTTTCAGAGACAGTAAAAGATACTGGGTGTTTGGAGAACATGCATCTATTTTGATTGTGTGTTTTCTCTGCATGTGGAGCCTAAAGTGATTTATCAAATGGTTTCATTTTAGAAATTCATATGTAAATTGGCTCTGCCAGGAAGCATCAAACATGTCTTTCTGTGTAATTACACCAACATTTTGAATTGTTAAAGTGCTCCCATTGAATGTATTCTGGGTTATGCTAATTACTTTGTCAGTTATTTAATTATTTGGACACAAGTAATGAATCAATGTCATTTTGGGGAAGAGGTACTTCTTGTTCTCAAAAAAGAGATGAGAAGTTACAGTAATTATGTCTAATTTTACTAAGTTAAAAGTGGAGCAGAAGGTCCCAATTTATTCGCAAATGGTTGAAAACATATCCATTATCTGTTTTCTTCTCTCCTGGAAAAAAAGCTAATCATGTGGAATTGTCTTGTGTCCTTAGAGTTATTCTTAAAAGACGAGCATTCACTGACGGGAGGTCTCCCCGACGCGGGAGGTCTCCCCGACGGCAAGTCTGTTCCTCACACACGGCCACTGTGGCACCTGCCCTCTCCTAACACTCATCGCCTCCCAGACCAACAGATTTATCTGCTAACAGATACTCTTCTCAAGGACACATGCTCAGGGAGTGTTCTGTGACAGAGACTGTGAAGAAGAACAGTTGGCTCAGGTGACATTATAAATGATCAAATATCTTCACAAACACATCGTGAGAAAAATCAGTCAAATTTCAACAGGCACATTTTGACAAGGAAATACCTGCAAGTTATCAGGCGTCTTCACTGGGGCTAATCAAGCATACTCTTGTCATGGGCGTCCTGAAACTACGTACCAACAATGGTAACACACACCGCTCCTTGAGTGTTTGAGCCTCACGCTACGCCGGAATGCCGTCATGCTAGGGCACATACGCTCAAGAATATGGGGTATTTTAAGGACTGAAATATGTGCTTTCTCAAGAAAGCAGCAGCTGTGGCAGGATCTGAAGGAATAGGACGTTACCCCCTTTTTTGTTTAAATAAGCAGCTGATATGCTGATATGATTTTTGTCTTTTATTCTGGTAATAATGTCCTCAGATAATAAATGTTAAATGGAAGTTAAAATGAAAAGCAAACTGAATTGGTTAGATAGAACCAACCAAGTTCACAGAAATAAAACATTTATCACTATGAATGTATTTCAAGGAGGATCTTTAAAAATCACATTTCTGAGTTCCAAAGGAAAGACAAGTCTTTTTTAGGGTTACAGATGCTCTGAAACTCTTAAAGAAAAAGCTAGCTTTCATTTTGCTGATAAATACAATAATATTGCCATTTGTCATTTTAAAAATCCTAACCCTATCCTGTTTTTCCTAATTATTCTCAATTTCCACTTATCTAATTAAGGTAGCTTCACGCCAGCAGCTGGTTACACAGCCAAGCCACAGGGGTATTTAACGCAATCTCCTGTCACCCCCCCACAGTCCTGAGGAGGCAAGATGCGGTACCCACTGCAATTTTCTCCAAAGAGGAGAAGAGCCTCTAATCTCAGCTACTGATGCACAGTTCTGAATAAAGCACTGACTGTTCGAGATAGAATATAGGCTTTGAATTCTGAATCCCACATCTGCTCCTTCTTTATCAGCCATGTGACTTTATACAAGACACTTAACTTCCCCAACCTTAAATTCTCATTTGTACAATGGAATCATAACATCTCACCGAGTGGCTATGAGAAGAACATGACATAACATATATGAAAGTGCCTTGTGGAGAGTAGTTTCTCATTAACTATTACATCGCTCTGGAAAGTTCATTCTTATACTGAGATAGAATTATGCTACCCTACTACTTTCAGGAGCTACACAGAATTAGTCTTATCTCTTTGTAACCTGTAACTGCCCTTTGAACATCAGAAGACAAGGATAACTAAGGCAAGATGTTTTTGCAAATGCCAACTATCACACTGCTTCCCACTGGATGGTTACAGTAATGACTTGGAAAAGATCAATGGTAACCTTCATTAGGAAAACTTATCAGGTCTCTAATCCAGTAAAGATTTACTAAGTGCATATAATGTGCCAGAAAGTATGCTATTGGCTAGAGACACAGTGTTTTTCCCTAGAAGTTTATAATCTGCTGAGAAACAGATGTATACTAATGATGGCACTATATAGCTATATGCTAATAATTAAGTTATATGCAAATTGCTAAATGTGTAAAAATGAAAACCACACAGGAGGCACCTGGTGTGGGTTGGGTTCTCCACACATGGCAATTTTTTAAAAAACTCAGTTTTTTATTTTATTTATTTATTTGTCAGACAGAGAGAGAGAATGAGCACAAGCAGGGGGAGCAGCAGAGGGAGAGGGAGAAGCATACTTCCTGCTGAGCAAGGAGCCTGATGAAGGACTCGATCCCAGGACCCTGGGATTATGACCTGAGCCGAAGGCAGATGCTTAACTGACAGAGCCACCCAGATGCCCCTTAAAACTCAGTCTTGAGCACATTCATTCATTCATTCAGCAAACATTTATTAAAGACCTTCTACGTGCAGATATCATACTGGGCGCTGGGAATATGGGGTGAATGGCAAGTGAGGGATCCGTACTCTCAGAAGTTTAGAAGCTACTTTATGATCATCCCAGTTTAATGCAATAATTAGTTTAAGATCAACTTCCACTTTCCCACTTGCCACATGAATGAGTAACTGTTTTAGGGGATTACAGGATCTCAGGCTTTCTAAGTTGGATACCGTTTAGTAAACCCATCTCATCTAAAGTCCTACAGATTTTTTAATTTTCCTTTAAGTTTGCGTGTTTTCTCCTTCCCCTGCTCCAAAGCTAAGCATGCTTTGTGAATAATCCTTAGGATTTCAAACAGTTAGAACCAATGGCCAATGTCTGGGAATAAGCCAGACACAGCAAAGCTATATTTAGAAGGGCTAGAAGTAAAAAATTAAATTCAAGTTGGGTCAGGAAACGAAGATGAGGTCAAAAGAACACACCTGAGAGGCAGAGCTACTGTGGCGAGCCACGGAGGTGAGGGGACTGTGTCTCCTCCTCACACCAGCTCCCAACACTGTTTGCTAGGTACAGTGTTCAGCTACTGCAGCTTTCCCTGCAACAGTGTAGAAGGCTTGCAAAATGCTAGGCGAAATGGGGAAAATCCTTGTTCTTGGCTATTCAATAAGTGTTCCCAGGAGTAACAGATACAAATCAAGAGGAAAAGGTAGAGCACATAACCCAAACTCCTCATGACAGTAATTCAACTTGGGGAAGAGGGTGTACTCATGACAGTACAGCTGACCCTTGAACGATGAGGGGTCAGAAGCACGGGCTCCCATGAAGCAGAAAATCTGCATATAACATTTGATGACCCCAAAACCTAACTATTAATAAATAGCCTGTTGCTGACCGGAAGCCTTACCAATAACATAGTTGATTAACACATGCTTTGTATGTTGTATGTATTATATACTACACTCTTATAATAAAGTAACCCAGAGAAAAGAAAATATGAAGAAAATCCTAAGGAAGATAAAATACATTTATAGTACTATACCGTTATTATCAGAAAAATCCACATATGGGTGGACCCATGCAGTTGGAACCCGTGTTGTTCAAGAGTCAGTCATATTTTTCTCGTGTGTGTGTCCTATCGCCTAGAGCACACTCAGAAAGCAGTCACATGTACAAGAGTCGTTGTATGACTGTGACAACAATTGCCAATGCTGCACTCCAGGTAAATTCAAACGAGGACAGCAATCGTGGCTGTCAGTTACTTGAAGGCTATACTGCGGTGTGGCAGGAAGAGGCTGCCATGCTGGAACTGCAGCCACAGTGACAGTTAGTGCCTGGAGGACTGCCAGGTGAGTGTGGGACCCAAACAGTGAAGGCTCCCTTTCCCCATGAAGCTCTCAAATCCTGTCTGCCCCTGAAAGGACACACGTATTCTTCTGCATGGCCACTGTCCCATTATCCATGGTAGTCAGTGGAAAGGGAAGTAAATTAACTCAACAGAATACTTTCCAAATCAATTGTTTTAATGTCTTTCTCATCATTTACCAAAAAATAAATAAATAAATAAAAAATCAGAGCTACAAGTAGATAAAACAAAAAACAAAACAAAACAAAAAAGTGCCTTAAATTTCTCCCCCCTTTTCCCTGGACTTGAACCTTTCAAGAAATGTTTATTTGTATTCATCTAATTTCATTCTAGATTCACTAGAGTGTACACAGAGAGACAGAGGACATGTGTGTCTTGTTCACACAGTGGGAATCCAATCCATCTTATTGAGTGGAAAGGTGAATTAATATACGGAGAGAAGGCAACAGCTCTTTCTGAAATGGGGCTGTGAAGCCGGACAAGCACCTTGCCTGACTCATACCACACAGATGGTGCAGTAGGGCTGAGGATCTGGGTTTCCCACACCCTCTGCCTGATGGTTACGGCGACACCATCTAGCCAGACCTACATTAATCCAAACCTAAGAGAACTCAACGTAAGCCCAGGTGGAAACAACAGACACTGGGCCTACCTAAAAGAAACCAAACAGCACTTTCTTCCCTTTGCAGCCTCTGCTATTCTCAAGAGACTCAGCATTTGTGGAAGAGCTCGAGGCATGATTATTATTGTCAGTTTGGTCAGAATATTAGGACATAGGAACATGTCAAATTGTGGAAAAAAAACAAGGAGAAGAGATAGAGGCCACATCCTTCCCCAACTGAATAGCAAAATGGTGAAAGTATTATGGGATTTATTTGTTAAATTCACTGAGTTCCCAGGATCCATTCTCTGCCAGTCATAGAGAGAGAGAAGCTAACCATCCTTGCCCCTCCAGAAGTCCTGTGTAGGCAGGAGAGAGACATGTGACAACGGTAGTAATGCTCAATATGGCAGTTCCTGCCTCCTCTGACTTTCCCTAGGGATAGCTGACCTAGGTTTACAAGGACAAACAAGAAGTATGAGATTCCGAGCAGAGAGAGCAGCACGAACAAAGGTCTGGAAGCCCAAGAGGACACAGCATACCCAGGGAATGACACAAAGTTCAGTACGTCCAGGACAAAGACTCTGATCTTTGCAGTGGCTGCCGATGTAGCTGAAGATGTTGTCTGCAGCCCAGAGAATGAATGCAGCCTTCCAGACACCATGCAGAGAGGTGCCGAGCACCCAGCAAGAGATCCCCGATATAAAACATGAAAACCCATTGGTTCCTGCACTTCATCCCCACCACCCATCACTGCTTCTCTCTGATAACAGTTCATGTACTGTTTCTTTAAGACTTTCAACCACTAACATGAAACATCTATCCACCACTTATTTTCTTTATTTCCGTTAAACTTGGAAGTCACAGGAAGAATCCCAGGGGGCTTGTATTCTTGTTGAAGAACTCCTCTGCCCTTCCCCTCTACCCAGTTTCCACGGATATATTTTCCTTCTTTTGTGTTCACTAAGTCTATAAACCGTATCAAAGAATTATTGAATGGTAAATGGAAACTCTGACTGACTTGCATTAATATAAAAAAATTGGGAACTTTTGTTTTCTTCACTGAAAAAACCTTCACCTAAGAATCCACATTCAACAGCAGTGCTTAAGAGGAAATACTTCAGGGTAAAAACAACTTGGTACATGTGATTCATTTTTACATGACTGAATTACTCAGAGGCAACCTGGAGTGGAACATGAATGAATGTTACATTAAAACCTGTAAGAGCTGGATAACATGTCTCCTTGATCCTGGGCTCCAACTTCCCCACCACCCAAATTCATCTTCCCCATCACAGATGTAAGCTACTTGGCAAAAGAGGCTATTGTTTTCTCATTTTTTATATTTCTAGGATCATGTCTTATTTAGCACTCAATAAATGTTTGTTGAACTAAGGTAGAATATTGGAGAACTACAGCCAAGTAAGGGTGCGTACTTGGTTCCAACATCCCATGCTGGGCGAGCACTGGCTCAGGCAGATCAGCAGAGCTGCTGTGTGACCCCTCACTTACATAATCGCCATAGGTCTCTTGTGTTGGAGGAGGCGGCGGAGGTCTGTACCCACTTGGGGGAACTCCTCTTGCTCTGGGAGTCAGAAGTCCTCTTCCCCGACTCACTGGCCCTCGGGTGGAAAGCACTCCCCTGGAAGCTGGCGTCCCTCGTGGAACACCAACTCCAACTGGCCGGGCTGTGACTCCTCCCCTTCCCCTGCAAGAAAGAGGTTCAAGTTAGCAGTATTCATCATATTCTCTCCCATTCCATGGTTCACATGCATTTAGATCTCAGGAAAAGCAATGTTCCATATTACTATAAAAAGAAATAAGGAAATCATATGCAACATGAAAACTAAAGGAAATGAGAAACTACTACATACCAAAAGGAAGTTAAGTCATTAAAGCGGCTTATCCAAGCAGTGATAAATATTATAACATCAAAGAAACCCCAACACTCGATTTCTGGCTAAAATACAGAGTAGGAAGCTATGACAAGTGGGAAGGCTGCATCTACTGAGGACTTCTCTCTGATGCCAGGCCAGGGTCACAGCCAACCTTCATGACTACACGGTGAAGTGGGCTATATTCTGCTTGTCTATGGACAAGGAAACTGAGGCTAGAGGGATCTTCAAACTGATAACACACCAGCAGCAAAGCTAGTAACCAAAGTATACATCAGATCGGAGTTCCATGAAAGAGAAAATTAAACATACCTTCCCCAAAAATGTATTGAACACATAATAATTTAAAATACCATTCTTAAGTTAAATAAACAGATATTTTCTGAGGTAGAATTCAACATATTTATGTACTTCTAACATAAAATTTAAGGTTTCAAGTCAGAGAGGAAGGAAGAAGGAGGCTCTATCAAGAATAGCACAACGTAAGCAAAAACTTGAGAAAATGTGCAAGGCCTATGAAGAAATGAAGACAGAAAAATGAGGCTACACCACAAAGATTTGGCCTGATCCACCTCCCACAGACAACATACCCCAAATAAGGAGAACTGTCACAGATAATGTAGCTGCCTACATATCTCCTATCTCCTTCAGTGTGATTGGGATAGCAAATACATAGCTAAAAACTTAAGAGAAAATTAACAAAACCAAAAGCTGTTTCTTTGAAAAGATCAATAAAATTGACAAACTCTAGATATGCTAAACACGAAAAATAAACAATATCAGAAATGAAATTGGGGTCATCACTACTGACCTCAAGGGCATTAAAGGATAGAAAAGGAAGATTATGAACAACTCTAGGCCCACAAATTTGCGAACTCAGATGAATTGTACTCATTCCTTGAAATATACAAATGACCAAATCCCACAAATGGGGAATTAAGTAATCTGAATAAAGTTATGTCTATTAAAGAACTTCAGTGAAAAAGTAATAACCTTTCAAAAAAGAAAGCACCAGTGTGCCTGGGTGGCTTAGTCAGTTAAGTGTCTGACTCATGTCACTTCTGGCTCAGGTCATGACCTCAGGGTTGTGAGATCGAGCCCCACATCAGGTGCACTGGGTGTGGAGTCTGCTTAAGGTTCTCCCTCTTGCTCTGCCCCTCTCCATCCCCCTATTTAAAAAAAAAAAAAAAAAAAAAAAAAAAGCACCAAGCCCAGATGGTTTCACTGGTGCATTCTTTCATATATTAGTATAGGGAAGATGCCAAGGAACTGACCTAGCTGATATCTAACCTCCCCACGAACAGACATGTCATCCAAAGGGGAAAAAGGATGAGGCCTCCTAATAACCAAAGCCATTAAAGACATTAAGAAATGAAAAACAAACAAACAAACCAAAACTATAAATCCGTATCTTTTCAAGAACAAAGGAGTACAATTCCTCAAAAACAGTAGTTAATTCAATCCAACAATATAATAAAAAATTAAGTACCATGACCAAATGGGATTTATTCCAGGTATGTAAGGCTGGTTCAACACTAGCAAATCAATATCATCTACCACATCAATAAGGCTTAAGGGAAAAAAAATCATACAATCATAAAGAGCACAAAATGCATTTAATAAAATGCAACATAATTTGATAAAAATTCTCAGCAAAGTAGGAATAGAGGAAAATTTTCTCAAGTTGAAACAAAAATGTACAAAAACCTATAACTACTATCATACTGAACGGTGCAAAACTGAATGCTTTCCCCTTACAACTGGGAATAAGGCAAGGATGTCCACTCTTACTACTCCAATTCAAATTTTACTGGAAGTCCTAATTCAGTAAGAAAAGGGAATAAACTTATAAGATTGTGAAAGAAAAAATAAAATTTTATTTCTAGGTGACATCATTTCTGTGTAAAAATTCCCAATCAATCATAACAAAATAAAACAAAGCAAGCAAACAAGCAACCAAAACAAAAAACTCCTAGAGCTTACTGCACAAAACTAAGGTCTCAGAATACAAAATTAATAGCTCAACAATATATACCTACCAGCAATGAACAACTAAAATCTGAAAATAAAATATAATTTAACAGCATTTGTTTTGGCAAGATATATACTAAAATTGGAGCAATACAGATAAGATTAGCATAGTCCCAGCTCCAAGATGACATACCAATTCATGAAGTGTTGTATATTTTCTTATGCAAATGTGGGGGCAAGGGGCCTGTGGGAAATCTCTGTACCTTCCCCTCAATTTTGCTGTGGATTTAAAATTGCTCTAAAAAATAAAGTCTTTAAAAAAATACATAATAAAAATTTTTAAAAATACAAAGTAATAATAAGATTTATTAAAGCAACAAAAGAAATGAAATGTTTTGGTACAAATCTAACAAAATATGAACAACTATTCTATGTAGAAAACCATAAAACTCTAATGAAATAAATCAAAGGAGAAATATCTCATGCTTAAAATGATTGTTACAGTAAGTACTATTCAGTTGCTAATTCTTTCCATCTTCACCTATATACTCAGTATAATCCCAATCAAAATCCCCGAGAGCTACTTTGTAGACTGACAAGCATATTCTGGAGAATATACAGAAAGGCAAAAGACCCAAAACAGACAACACAATACTGAAGAAGAAAATTTTGGACGAGTCACAGTTTCTGATTTTGACTTATTATTAAGATACAATAATGAAGGTAGTAAGTACTGATGGAAAAAATAGATACACAGAACAGTGGAACAAAAGAGACAGACCTGAAATTGATCCACAGAAATGTAGTCAAAGCGACCACTGACAAAGGAGCAACGACAATTCAGTGAAGAAGTCTTTTAACAAATACTGCCGGAAAAAATGAACATCATATCTCTCTCTCTCACACACACACACACACACACACACACAAAGAACCTAGACACATCTTTCACAAAAATTAACTCAAAATGGATTTTAGACCTCACATAAAATACAAAACTTAAAGAAAATTCAGAAGAAATCAAGAAATCAATGTGACTTGGGTTTGATGACAAGTCTTTTTTTTTTTTTAAGGATTTTATTTATTTATTTGACAGTAGAAAGACAGCCAGTGAGAGAGGGAATACAAGCAGGGGGAGTGGGAGAAGAAGAAGCAGGCTCCCAGCGGAAGAGCCCAGCGTGGGGCTTGATCCCAGAACTCCGGGATCACACCCTGAGAAGAAGACAGACGCTTAATGACTGAGCCACCCAGGTGCCCCCGATGACAAGTTTTAAATACAATATCAAAGCATAGTCCATGAAATAAAAATTGGTAAGTTGAACTTTCTTAAAATTAAAGACTTCTACTCTGAGAAGGACACTATTAGGAGATGAAGAGACAAGTCACAGGAAAGGAAAGAATATCTGCAAAACATATACGTGATAAAAAATACTTAACGTCCAAAATATACAAAGAACTTTTAAAACTCAACAATAAGAAAATCCAATTAAAAAATGGGCAAAAGAACAGACAGCTCTCTGAAGAAGTTACACAGATGGCAAATTACCAAAGAAAAAAATGTTCTATATCATCTGTCATTAGGGAATTACAAATTAAAACATATATATTAGAATAACTAAAATCAAAAGAAACTGAAGATACCAAATGATGGTGAAGATGTGAAGGACAAGGTGCTCTCATTCATTGCCACGGTGCGTGCAAACCTGTACAGTCACTTAGGAGGACAGTTTGGCACTTTCCTACAAAGTTAACACAGTATTCCCATACAATCCAGCAACTGTATTCCTAGGTATTTATTTACCCACCTGATTTGAAAACTTGCTTGCACACAAAAACCTGCACAGGAATGTTTATTGATGCTTTATGCACAGTGGCTAAAACAACCAAGATGCCCTGTAAGGGGTGAATGGGTAAGCAAGCCCGGGTGCATGCATACAAAGGAATATTATCTGGCCATGAAGAGAAAAGAGCTCACAAACCAGAAAAGGCTATGGATGAACCTCAAACGTATGTTTCTAAGTGAAAGAAGCCAATCTCAAAAGGCTACGTATTGTATGACTCCAATTATAGGACATACTGGAAAAGAAAAAAAAACTAGTGATGAGTTAAAACAAAAACAAAAACAACAACAATGGTTGACACAGCTTGAGGGAAGGAGGGAAGGTTGAACAGGTGAAGCCGCAGGAACACTTTAGGGGCCCAAACTATTCTGCAGGATGCTGAAATGGTGGATATGTGACACAAAGCATTTGTCAACACCCACAGAACTTCATAGCACAAAAAGTGAACTTTAATGTATGCAAACTAAAAATATATATATTATTTAGGAAATTGAGGGCTTCTGAGATGTAATGCTAAATGTGACAAAATATTTTAACTGCATTAAAAACATATAAAACACCTTTATGAATTGAGAGGTAAAATACATTTAGAAGTGAGTGAAGCTTGTAAGACTAAAGGTGAAAGAAACTGCACATAAGCACTGCTCTGGGTGATGGGCTTATTTCCCGTGAGGAGGGGTGCAGGGACATGTAATGATTCTGATACACTCTACACATACACTGGACTCGAGCAATTAAATAGATGCTGGATGATGGACGCCACGCTTCTTGTGCTGGAGTGAAGGTTACAGGTAAGCAAAGGGAAGAGGCTAGAATGAACATTGTGGTAATGGATTGGAATTGGAGACATCAGTATCAACTCTTGATTCATTTACTGTGGGTACAGGTGGTCACACACAGAAACATGCACAGATGTGTATACATACATGGGCTAGTAGAATACATGTCTCCTTGCTCTGTCAGCTGACAGGACCTGGAAGCAAGGACACACCTGATGCAAGAAGCAGAACCAGCACCCAGATCTTGGTCTCTCACACCATTCTCCAATAAAAGGAACTGGGGCTTCTTGGAGAAATGGCTGATTCCAGGATTAGAGTAGAAAGTATGCAAGATGATGCTGGAGCAACTCGTAGAGCAGAAAGTAAGGACGTACTCAAAAATGAATGAATGAATGAATGAATGAATGAATGAATGAAGGTATGTGTGTATAGACATACCAATAAAAAATTATGAGGGTACATGAAAGGAGCAGAGGAGCCAACTGAAAGAACATCCAATGGCCAAAGCTAAAACAATGTAAGTAAAAAGAATAAGGCAGTACTGGATTTTAACCCAATGTATAAAACATATAAATATCCATAAGTCCACACTAATATAAACAATAACTGAAATAATAAACTGGAGAGAAGAGAAAAATCTTCTGATAACTTATGTAGATATTCTACCCTTCATGGGGGAGAAAGGTTAACTTTAAGTTAACGTTAAGTGGGGAAACCCAACAAATATGATCTCAGCCCGGTTACCGAGGTAACATCAGCAGTGGACAGGAGGCACTCTGGACACAATGTGATGAAACGACACTTCACCTTTGTAGTTTTTGTTCCCCAAACCCATAACCCCAGGCTAATCTTGAGAAAAACATTAGACCCATCCCAAATCAGGGACATCTTCAAAAAACCTGACCAGTACTTCTCAAAACTTTAAAGCCATCGAAAAGATGCAAAATCTAAGCCTGTCACCCTTAGGTAACTTGAATTATTCCTTTTCTAAGTATTGTAAATTAGGTCTGTTTCTGTTCATCCTAGGCCATAAAAATTGGCACAGAAGTGGTAGTCAAGAGAAAGGACACTGGAGTCAGACCTGAATTCAGTTACTGATTATACCTACTGTCTTAAGTTCTGCCTTCCAGGTAACATTCAAACTAATCAAATCTGAACATTCCAAGCCAGTTCCTCCAGGAGTGGGTTACACATCCCATTTCTTAGTGGTACTGTGTAGGAAAAACGACACAGGACACAGAAAGTACCTAGCACATCTCCTACTCAATCAAGACCAACAACTTAAGCAGATTTCAATCACTGTGAATTGCAATGACAGCACAATAATTTCTAGTCTTACTCCTCTTTTTATCTCCAGGATCCATCTAGAAACATCTTCAATATGATTAGAGAAAAGAGTAGTTTCCACTTACAGTAGATCTAATTCCAATGTGATATTTCAGTTAAACTGTGTTTACGCAAACTAAGACTCCTGCTTCCTTATCTAATACCCCACCCCTGCCATCCAAGGTACTATATGGACCACAAAACATTCCGCGTGTCTTCTGAATCTATAAATTTAAGTGTTCCATCAAACTGAAAGACATAAACTTATATATTCAAGAAGCTCATAATTCTTTCCCAGCATCATCAACACTGGTTATGTGCGCTCTGGGTATATGGAATCATACTAAACTGTCTGTTACAGAATTTCAGACAAGTCACTTGATATATGTAGCTCTGGATACTCATCTATGAAAGAAAGGTCTTTTGAAGATCTGTTATTAAGTCTTGAAATTCCATGAGAATGGTGTAAAGCAACACAATTGCTTCAAAATACTCTGGTGAGAGGAAGACATGGGGGCAAGTAGCAGCCTAACATAAAAATCCCATCATACTGCAAGTATCCACTGAATGCTACCAGTGAAATTCAGGGTAAAGTTTAACAGCTGGACTAATAACATGGGGACAAGAAGGAAAAAAAAGTCTATTAGATGAGATAATGATAATTAGTAGGAATTTATTTTTTCTTATTTGAAATATTGATTCAAATTGATAAAATTAGGTTGCCACTCTGTTCAGAGTGAGGCTAGTGGGAAAAGCAGGAAGATCACACATCTGAATAGAAAGCTCCGTAAGCAGACGAATCGGTGTGATGGTCATGGGTCTTTCTGTTTGCATTCTTTAGCAGCGAGACTCTGGTTTCTGGTTTGAAAATCGATATGGAAATAATCTAGAAAGATCTGTGAACAGGTCCTCTCATGGGAACAATGCTTTGAATGACTGATTGATCAGGAACTAATTATTTATAGATTGGCAGAGGCTTTAGGATGTGATAAAAAAGTACATGCTTTGAGTTCTAACATTGCCATACTCAAATCTGCTCTGTCACTTGGTTGTTAAGCCTCAGTTTTCTAGCTGCAAAATGGCCTCAGTAATACCTAGCTCTTGCAGACAGTCATGAGGGTTACACACAGAAGACATAACACACCTAACACAGGCACTTAGTAAGTGGTGATTATCAGACAGTCCCTGCTTGGAATCTGTCCTGACACCGTCCGTGGGCGGCTTACCGGAGGACGAGGACAGAACAGACAGAAGGTATTGATCACGTCAGTTAGCAGCAGCACCTTTTGGGCACTCTGTACATCCTGCAGCAATACTGCAGACCGGGAGAGAAAGAGTATAAACATACACTACGACACCGTTTGGCTTTTGTCTGTGACTTTTATGAGGAACAGAAAGCGTCGGGTAAAACAATGACTTTGGCGGCAGAAGCAGAATGCTCAAGCCGGCCCCAGCACGATTAACTGGGTAGGACCCACAGCTGATCACCGGCTGGGTGCCTGAGGGAGCGATGGCGGGGTCTTAGCTTGGCGCCACCAGAATCGCAGTGGGAAGCTCACCTTCCCAGAGGGCCACCTGAGACTCATGCCCTGACGCACTAACCACGCAGGGGGCAACTTATTTCTCCCACAGACCCCCTAACAAACTCACGGACAACTCTGTGGTTTTCTGAGGGGGAAGTCTAATCATTCTGAGACTTCCCCTTCTTGCCAGAGGCTGACAAGTGAATGAGAGGCCAGATAAAAGCAAAGGGGGAATGCAGCCTGTGGTTAGAATCCCTCAGAACATGGAAAAGAAACAGTCAAAGCCAATGATGACCGAAGCTTCCAGATCCTCTGGCAGCCCTGACTCTTCACACCTCAAGAGATAAACTGAAATGTGGTTCTAGGGCAGCATGTCCACACTTCTTGTGTGTCCTCATCACCCAGCGAGGACCTGTGTCGGGCCAGAGTCAGGAGCCAAGAGGTCTGGGGTGGGGACTGACATCCTGCATTTCCAACAAGCTCTCGAGTGCTGCTGCTCCTGGTTTGGACCCAGAACTTACAGACTTGTTCTTCATTCTGGGATCCATCCCATCGCCAACACAATAAAAAAAAATTTCATGAGCAACTGATTCACTGTCCTACATTGTACAGAGTATAAAATAAATCTAAGGCAATTTGTTTCTTCTCCAAGAAGTTACCAACTAGTTATTAGTAAAAATTACTGACAATATAAGACAGTGTGAGAAACACAACCTCTTATAAAGTGCAAGAAATGCACTTATCTTCTCTTTCTGGTCAGTGATATACCCCCTGAAGACAGAAAACTCATTCCTTACTTTGAAGCCTGTCACATGACTGTTAGCACGCTTTTACTTTTCTTCTTCATTTAAAAATAAAAATTGCAAAAGTCTTTATCATTTCTAACTAACAGTCCTATTTCTGTCTTTGCAACTATGCAGGACAAGTCTTCTTCCTCTCTGATAACAATGAATTAACAGTAAAGGAGTTGAAGAGAGATGCGTACTTGGCCCAAGGTCCTCCATAAGAATTCAAGTTGTGGTGTGGGATCATCTTGCATAATCAGAAAAGGAATCATGCACAGTTGGGCTTGAATAAATTAAACCCATGGACATGATAAAAATTAGGCAGGGTTTGGATTAGCGTGTGCTCAGTGTTCTAGCTCCATTTTATAGCGGAGGAAACCAGGGCTTAGCTCAGGGAAAAATTCCCCAAGGCCATACAGCTCAAAAGAGCCAGGGGACTGATTTTCCCACACAGGCACGCCTTAATTCCAAGCAAACAGTCCGCATCTTTTCTGCTTTCCCGTCTCTGCCCCTCTGCTTGGGATGACTTCCCTCTGGCACTATCCTGCCTTATACCCAGGTTCCCCATTCAAACTTATTTGTACCCTATGGGGCCCCTGGGTGGCTCTGTCAGTTAAGCATCTGCCTTCAGCTCAGGTCATGATCTGGGGATCTTGGGATTGAGCCCCACATTGGGCTTCCTGCTCAGCATGGAGTCTGCTCCCTTTGCCCCCCGCCCCCGCTTGTGCTCTCTCACCCTCAAATGTATAAATAAAATCTTTAAAAAATTATTTGCACCCTCATTTCTATTTCCATTCCACTTGTTTTCCTGTCTCCCAACCCCTTTTTACACCATTTGCCATAATTACTTGTTTCTCTGACTTTTGCTTCTTAAACTCCCTGAAGTAAAAATGAGGAGTTAGCCATCTCTGTAACTTCAGTCTCTGTCACAGAAAGAGCTCAAACTCTGTGACGTGAAATGATCTAACAGCAGGAATAGACTGATTTTCAAAGAGGAAGAAATATGTTAAAAGTTTCTGAAAAACCAGGGTGTGGTGGGAGGAGATTCCCACTGCTCACAAACACACTCATGGATTCCATCCACCCCAAACGTCTCTACTTAGTAGATCTCGTTCAACGTTATTGTAGGGAAAAATCAGTGGACAAACTGGGTGTCAAAAACCTTCTCCAGTTGGCACTGATGCCTGCAGGAGGGCCGGGAACCATATCTGGCCGTTTGGTGCACTTGACATGTACGTGGTCAGACACGCTGTGACCAGGAGAACTGCGCTTAGCTGCCGTTCTTACCTCCCGCCCCTGGCTAGCTTTGGAACGACAAGCCCTCGGAGGACATTCTCACACTACTTTTAACACTATCTGCCTTGGTTTTTGTTTTCCCAACACGTATTAAAATGATTTTAAAAGAAACCTACATTTTTCATTTTCTTCTTTTGTTTCCCCTTACTCCACTCCTGTATGGCCACTCTCTACTACGCCCTCAGGGGCCGCTGGAAGAGAAAACAAGCAGATACTGGGGAAGGAGGGAGCAGCTCAGGAGGAGAAATCCAGGAACCTTATGGCAAGAAAAGAAGAGAAACTCACTTGCCAGGAAAGTCCTCTGCTACTCTGCCTGGGAAGTGGGGCACACGTGCACGTACCAACGCCTAGGCTTTTATTAGGCCAGAAAGAAGGAGAGGGTGAGTTCTGTTCTGACAGTTTGGTGGCAGAATGTCCTGGGAAGGTTAAGTTCAACAGGGAATCAAATATTTAAATTACATCCCAAGAAAGTGTTATTTTTTTAAATAATTTTTTATTATACTATGTTAGTCACCATACAGTACATCCCCAGTTTTTGATGTAATGTTCCATGAGTCATTATTTGCGTATAACACCCAGTGCTCCATGCAATATGTGCCCTCCTTAATACTCATCACTGGCCTATCCCACTCTCCCACCCCCTCCCCTCTAAAGCCCTCAGTTTGTTTCCCAGAGTCCATAGTCTCTCATGGTTCATTCCCCCTTCTGTTTACCCCCCTTCATTCTTTCCTTCCTTCTCCTACCGATCTCCCTGCTATTTCTTATGTTCCATAAATAAGTGAAATCATATGATAATTGTCTTTCTCTGCTTGACTTATTTCACTTAGCATTATCTCCTCCAGTCCCATCCATGTTGCTGCAAATGTTGGGTAATCGTTCTTTCTGATTGCTGAGTAATATTCCATTGTATATAGAAAATGTCTATCTATAATGTGGGCTAGTAGAAAAAGAAATATATTGTCATTTTCCTATACCTTTAGGAAAAAAAAAGATTTTTAACACAAACTGGTAGATTAACACAAATCATATCATATACTGGTAAAATATTTATGACCCTTATATTAAGTGTTCAGTTTTCCTGATAACATTTCTCATAACTTCATACACTATGGGGGAAAATACATCACTTTCAATCACTAAAACAATCGTTAGCATCTATGATATCATTCACGATCTATTTAAAGAAACAGTGAGATCATGTGGAAATCCATGTGGATGAGGACACGTGAGTGACAGTGTCCCATCTGACCCCATGTCTGAGAAGCTATGTGGTGCCCTAGAGGCAAAGGAATTGTGGCTACTTCTTGTTTAACACAGCAACTGCCGAAATACTGGTTTTACAAAGATGAGATGTCAGTGGGGCACAATCTAATGCTGAAACTACAATTACCCTAAGCTGAGAGCTCAAGCAGGATCTAGACGTACTGAGGACTGCGGGGTCCCAGGAAACGCTGCAGCACCCCAGCACCTTGGCATATAGTTTGGGAAATGCAACCAAAGATTTAATGTGGAACTTCAGTCCACGAAAAAGAAGAGAGGAAGGGGCCGGTAAAACATTTACAGAAACCAGAGCTGAAAATTTCCCCAGTTTAATGAGCGCTTATAAAAAGCCTCGAGTGACTGTGTTGGCTTCACGTTGCAGGTCAAAACCACCACGTTCAGCACCCAGTACTGAGGAACATGTATTCACCGTTCAGAAAGGCAGGTTCGTCTGCTTGGTCCGCTCTTCTTCCTACTGTTCCTGATCTCAAATGCAGGGAGGTAAGACCGCCTGCTACTTGGGAGGAAGGGCCAGATGGCCGGAGTAAAGGTCAGTAGAAAAGCAACACAGAACAAGTCGGCTGTTCTGAAGAAGGGATGAAGGAGCATCCCCATGGGTTCAAGACTGCCTAGCCCAGACCGTGGGGCAGCGGGTCCGGGTGGAGGAGAGGACCTGCCCAAAGCACGCTGCCAGGAGTGGCCTCCCCTCCATAGCTCCCTTCTGTGCGGGGGTCTGTGCGAAGAGCCCTGGAGGCCCCGTTTCACAGCAGTGTTTCCGGAGGCAGGCACAGGACAGACGGCAAGTACGGAAACCGCCGGACCTCCTGAGTTAAAACAGGTGTAACTTTAGTTCTCTCATTTGAAACTGAAATGAAAGGTTTATTAAAACACTTATTACTTCCCACTGCAGGATTTAATTTTAGGTCATTTACGTCTCTTAGCAGAAAAGTATCCCGAACTGGTAACAGTGGGGAGCATTCATGAAGACTCCACTCTGAAATTCCAACATGCTGATCACCACGTGACCATTCCCACAAAGCTAATCCCCTAGTACATTCAGTCAAGTGACAGGGAACTACATTAACACAAAATATTGTAAATGATCGATACCTGATCGGCAAGAGCCTGAAGGATTTGCTATTGTATTGTATTTACTTAACAATTATTTACTGAGTGATTCCTTTATGCCAGGTCCTAGGGACACAAGAGCCTTTGTGGGTTTACCTTATAATGAGTAGAAGCCAATGCAAATGTGAACAAATAAAAAAGGCAGAATTTGGGGTGATAAATGCTACTAAGGGACCAAGACAGGAGGCTGCACCCCAGCTTTTGGCCTGGGGGATGATGACTTTCAGCAAGGCGCTCAGTAAGGCTTCCCGGACATGGTGCCTGTGTCTGCCTACAATGTGATGCCCAGACAAAGCGTCCCGAGGTGGGGACCATGGGGGCAGTGAACACAAAGGGCCTGGAGGGAAATAAGCTTGGCCAGTTTACCAGACAGTTAGGAGACCAGCCTGGCCACAGTGCAGAAAACCACAAGGTCAGAAGGGGCGGGGAGATCATCAGATGATGAGAAGTGTGTCATCAAGCATGGCAGGAAGTCTGAGTGTTCTTGTAGCTGCAAAGGGAGCCACCAAAGAAGCTGAGGCAGGGAGAAGACAAAATCCACTTTAATTTTAACAGGTCATTAAAGACTGCAAAGGAAAAGTGGAAGAGCAGTGTGGCTAGATTGGAGGGATGGAAAAGGGGATGAATGAAAACCAGGCTTAAGGTTTATTTTAGAGGTAAAATCAAAATGGCGTACTGAGGGATTGGATACAGCAAAGATTTACCGATGACTGTGCACTGGAGATATTACTCACAGATCTGAGGACCACAAGACCCTGGGCTTCGATAAGTGTACGTTTCTCTTCTGTTTTATCACTTTTTTAGACCTTGAGACAGTGTGCATTCCATGCCCATGTCTTCCTTGGCTTTGGCTACAAGGAAGCTCAAAGCATAACCCGAAGACCAACGCTGCGCCTGCACAGAACAACACGTACTCTTGTGTACTAACCTCACCCTTGGCGTTTGTAACTCTCTGTCCTAATTTCCACATCCATTTATTTTTATTCTGTGAGATGTGCATGTTAGTTTGGCAAGTTACCATATGTGATTAAATGAGAAAGAGTAGTAAAAAACATAAAAGTATTTTCACCATAGCTTGTATTAAAGGTGCCATCATGGGCTGCAATAAAAATGCAGTAAAAGTGACAGAATCAAAGCTCGATGGAAGAAATGAAATGGCAGAATGGATGGAAGAAAACCAGACTCTAGATGAAAATGCAAGGGGAGGATTAAAGAGAGGGGACAGGCACGGGCTGTAGAACCAGGGTCTACAAGTCTTGGGCAAGTAATCGCCTCCCTCACTTGTAAAATGGTGAGTTAACACACCCGTGTCCCCCTTACACGCTTGTTATGAGGTATAACCCAGTTAATATCTGTAAATGCTTAGAAAAGTACTCAATCCATAGTAGATGCAGTACAAGTGTTAAAATAGGTTTTGGTGTGAGACATAAAGAAAAGTCAGATGTAAACAGGTGAGGGGCTGAGAAGGGATACAGAACTGTGGGCAGAGGAACAATGTGCACAAAGGTACTGAAAGGACATGAGCACCAACTTCACGGAACAAGCAGCTTCCGGCCGGGGCTGGAACACACAGGAAACATGGCAAAGTAATCAACGAAGACTAAACGGCGTGAGGCCTTAAGAAAGAACACAGGAGGGCTTGGAGCACCTCTTCTAGGACCAGGAATATGACACTGTGAAAAGAAAGCTATCTGAAAGATCTGGGACCAAGGAAGCCCATCATCAAATGGAGGAAAGAAGGCAGGGTGTGTGTGAAGTGCTCTGCCCGGTGTCCAGCGCTGACCTGCCACACTCCACCACAAAGACAATACGGACTGTCAAGACAACAGAAAGGCTTTCAATGAAGAGCAATGTATATGCTGTCATCAAGAGGAATAATTTTTCATCTGGGCAGACAGAGGTGTTTCTCCAGAGAGTATATTCTAAAAACTAGAAAGCTTCTGCCTTCCTCATCCGTTCATAACATAACATTTTCAACTTAATTTAAAGCCTCACAGTGAGGAACACCTGCGTGGCTCAGTAGGCTAAGCGTCTGCCTTCGGATCAGGTCATGACCCCAGGGTCCTGGGATTGAACCCCTGCTCTGCTGGGAGCCTGCTTCTCCCTCTGCCGCTCCCCCTGCTGGTGCTCTCTTTCTCTCTGACAAACAAATAAAATCTTAAAAAAAAAAAAAAAAAAGCTGACAGCGAAATTAGAAATTATCTTCAGTCAAAACTACAGATCTGGCTTAAGGAACACAACAGCATCCCCTAAAAAGTGCCCTCAACAGTGGCACCGAGTGGGCTCTCTTCTCTACGCCCTCTGTCCAGGAGATTCATTCTGTGAATGTTGCTTTCTTTAGAAAAAGGGCCTGTGCACAGGTGATTATCAGGTAAGCATCTTGAGATGGGAAGAGTACTCTGAATCATCCAGGCGGGCCCTAAGTACTATCATGTGAAAGAGGGAAGAAAATGCAGGTTAAAGGCAGACAGGACAGAAATCAACATGCAGACAGAGAGACCAGTGTGAGATGGGCACAAGTCAAGGCATGCTGGCAGGAAGCAAGGAAAGGACTCTCTTCTAGAGGGAGAACACCACCATCACCCTGACTGTGGTCTGGCCAATACTGACTACGGACATCTAGCCCCCAGAACTAGTAAGTCTCTATTGTTTAAAGCCACCAAATTTGTGGTAATTCATCACAGCAGCCACAGGAAACTAATGAAGCAAGTACAGGGGACCCTTGAACAACACGGGTTTGAACTGAACGGTTCCATTTTCACACGGATTTTTTTCAATAAATACAGTACAGTAGTGTAAATGTATTTTCTCCTCCTTGTGAATTCCTTCATAATATTTTCTTATAACTAGCTTATCTTATTGCAATAACACGGTATTTAACACATATACAAAATATGTGTTCATCGACTGCATTATCAGTAAGGCTTCTAGTCAACAGTAGGTTATTAGTAGTTAAGTTTTGGGGGAGTCAAAAGTTATACACAGATTTTTGACTACACGAGGGGTCAGTACCCCTATTCCCCCACAATGATCAAGGGTCAACTGTAATTTCTTATGATTTAAAGTAAATGTAGTGGTAGAAGAAATGAAAATGAAAGGATTTACCATCTACTGAACACCTACAAAATTATTTCATTAAGCCATCAACATCAATCCCATTATTATTAGCCTTTTTTTATAGAGAAAACCCACTGGTACTATGAGCAGATCTGTTTATCTTACATTGCAATAACACCTATTTGTAATTGCTCTCTTTGACCATATACTGATCAGTAACACTCAGTAAGAAAACTGACTTTTTATTCCCCTAAATGAACTTGGAGATATAAGGGAATGCTATTTTAAATTATTTCATGCAAAATTCTATCTGAAAAAATATATATAGTCACCAGTGAAAAATCTGTTACTTCTTCCTACTGAGTTCTTTTGGGTGCAAAGATTAAAGAATTAAAAATAATTTTCAAATAAATCTGAGATAGTCGTATCTCAATATATGGTTTTGCTTAAACTGTCTTATGAATTCATTAAAGCATTTTCTTTTTCATCATGTTCAGTTAGCTAACATACAGTCCATCATAAGTTTTTGTTGTAGCGTTCAATGGTTCATTAGTTGCGTATAACGCCCAGTGCTCATCCCAACACGTGCCCTCCTTAATACCCATCACCCAGTCCCCTTCCTTCTGTAACCCTGTTTGCTTCCCAGAGTCCAGAGTCTCTCATGGTTTGTCTCCCTCTCTGATTTTATTTTTCATATTAAAAGTAGTCATCAATCCAAAGACAGATAAAAAATTCTGTGTACCTGGTCCAGCTGAGGAGTTTTCAGATACCACAAAGCATTCACAGTGAATAAAATGACAACAGGCTTTTGGACACTCACCTGATACCTGAAACTGTGCCCAACACTGGAGATGTGGCAAAGACCTGGTCTAATCCTGTACTCAATGGGGAAGGCACATGCTTCCAGGACCTCAATTTGCACATCAATGCTATTACTTTAAAACAAGCTTCATTTTAAAAAATTTAAAAAATTAATGTTAGAGTGATAAAGAAACTTGTCTGTAGTCATCAGCCAGTAAACAGTACAGGTTCTATTTAAACCCAGGAATATCTCAGACCAAGCAAAGTGAATCTCCTTAATTCGGACATCATAATGTCTGAATATATTCTTACAGGCTTTGTACTGATACACTGATAGAGCTGTTTGACTATTAATAAAGGAGACATTAGAATTGTTGCCACGGTACCCTATTCTAACAATAAAAAAAAGTCAGTCAATTAATTACACCTACCTGGTTATTGCTGGGGTTGGTACACCTCTTGTACGCAAGGTGGGTTTCCCTCGAACAACTGGTACATCCGCATTTTCTGAACCACCGTTCAAATATGTTAATTCTTGGAGCTGTGCTTGCCTGATTTCATCATTATAGTCCTACAAAAAAAGACAGAAGATATAATTCACTTTATGTGAAAAATACAAAAGTATTTCGGACAATAAAACAATTTTTAATAGAAAAAAGGGCGAGAAGAATAGTTGAATTCATAAAATAAGATTTGAGTTTGTTGAAATAAAAATGCCTCAATAAATTGTTGTAAAAAAGGAAAAAAACAAACCAGTATTTTTCCCAAACTAAAATTTTCTACAATCAGCCATTACTCCTTCTGCTGGGCATACTTTCCAAGTAAGATACTTATAATAAAATTAAAATACCATATACAGACACATGGCATTGTTATTTACAACTCAATTCAACTAGCAGTTACTGTGATCTATGAAGTCCACTCACAGAGCTGGAGGAGCAAGCCCGGGTCCCTGCAGCCAAGGAGCTCACAATCTAACAGAGGAGGAAGACATACATGCAACAGGATAGCTCTACTGAAATTAAGAACAGCATGCACACATTCTTCTTGTACATTTCCACGTGCATATTGTACTAGAAAAGTGCGCCATTTTCATAACTGAATACATCTTATTCTTGGAAACTTGCTCTTCTTTATCTTACATTACTGTTTAAACACTCATCTGAGAAACCCTGGGAGTCATCCCTGATTCCTCCTTTCCTGCGTATCTCCAACCCCACTCAAGAGTCATCAAGAAAGACATGTCGTAAATAAATGAAAGTGTGATCTGTTTCACAATAAAAGGCAAGTTCAGGTCTAAGTGGTCAAAAAGGAAAGTCCTCTAACGCAGCTCTGGGCAATAAGAGTAGGTTCTCTACAGGAAGTGTCATCTAAGGATGAGTGTGAACTAATTACCAGAAGATGGGCAGTAAAGTACTCCTGTTGGAGGTAAAAGCATATTAAGGCCTAAAGAAATGGTGTCTAGGGAACAGGAAGAAGTGCTATATGGCTGAATTATAAGAATGACTTGGAGTGTGTTTGATGGGGGGTATGGTCTCAAAGTGGAGAGGAAAGCAGAAACCAAATTAAAGGAAGCCTTAGTCCATTTTAAATATAACTTTAAAGGTTTAAAATTAAGGGTACTAAAAAGTACTTAATAGTTTGAAGGAGGAGAGTTGTAAATCTAGGTTTGTGTTTTAGAAATATTATGAACAATTGTATGCCATCAAATTAGGTAACTAAGAGACAGAATGACATGGATGAATTCCTACAAAGACACAAACTACCAAACTGACTCAAGAAGAAACAAAATTTGACAGATAAGCCAAGAGACTAAATTAGTACTCAATAAATGTCCCGCAAAGAAAAGCCTAGGCCCACAACACTTTAATGGTGAATTCCACAAATAATTAGTGAAGAATTAATGCTAATCCTTCACAAACTTCCAGAAAATGAAAGAGGAGGGAGTACTTCCTCACTCTTTCTATAAAGCCAGTACTGTCTGGGTACCACAACAGACAAAGACATTATAAGAAAAGAAACCTAGAGATGAATATCCTTATGAATATAGACAAAAAGGCTCTCAAAAAAATTAGGAAGCCAAATCCAACAGCATAAACAAAATAAAAGGAGGAAATATACATAAGAACCAAGTAAAACTTACACCAGAATTGCTAGGTTGGCTTAATATCAAGAATCAATTAATGTAATACCATAATAACAGAATAAACAACAAAAAATGATTATTTTAATACAAAAAAAATTTGTGAGACGAATCTAAAATTTTAATGAGAGAAACACTCAACAAACTAGGAAAACCCATAGTTAACATCATAATTAATAGTAAAAAAGTAAAAGAATCACCCTAAAATGAGGAATAAGACAAGGATGTCTACTCTCACCCCTTCTAACCAACATCGTACTTGAGGTTCTAGTCAGGACGATAATGTAAGAAACAGATAAATGGTGTTCAGATTGGAAGGGAAGAACTAAAACCACCTTTATTCATAGATGGCATAATCCTGTATATAGAACATCACAAAGAATCCACAAAAAACATTATTAGAGTAAATAATAACATTACAAAAGGTTTCAGGATATAATGAGATCAATATACTAAAATCAATTTTATTCCTTTACACTAATAATGAACAATACAAAATTAAAATTAAGAAAATAATTCCACTTAACGTAGCATCATAAAGAACAGCATATTTAAGAACAAATCACAAAGTAAGAGCAAGCTTTGTATACTGACACCTATAAAACACTGTTGAAGACATTTTTAATCTAAGTAAATGGAGAGATACCAAATATTCACGGATAGGAGGACCTAATGCCGTTATGAGGACGCTACCCCTGCCCCGCTCTTCCACCTTCCAGACGGACGTACAGAGTCAAGGAAATCCCCATCAAAATCCCAGCTGGCTTCTTTGCTAAAATTTATATGAAAATCCAAGAGACCTAGTATACCCAGAACAATTTTAAGAAAAAAGAATAAGCTGGAGGACTAATATATTCCCACTTCAAAACTTCCTACAAAGCCACAGTGACAAAGGCTGTGTAGTATTGGCTTCAAGGGGAGACATAAAGATCAGTGAAACAGAACTGGGAGGCAGACGTAAGTTACTGTAGAGTGATGTCCAAACAGTCTCTTTATCAAGTGGTACTATAATAACAAGGAGAACACTGAAGATAACGGAAGCCTTACACCTGGCTGGCAGCAATGAAAACTGATCCGGCCACTTGGGAAAACCAGTTAGCACCGCCTCAAAAATGTTAAAACACAGAGCTACCACATGACCTAACAATTCCACTCCCAGGTCACACCCAAGAAAGTGGGAACATTCATCCAACCCAAAAATCAGTACATGAATGTTCACAGCAGCATTTCTTGATAATAGCCAAAAAATAAGGGAAATATTATAAAAACCAGAAATAACCCCAACCAAAGTCCTTGACTAATAATGGACAAATAAAACATGGCATATCCATACAACGCAATATCCAGCAATTAAAGCAGCCTGAATGAACCTTGAAAATAGTGCCCTAAGTGAAAGAAGGTAGGGCAAAAGATTACACATACTGTTCTGTTTTACACAAAATGTCAAAAACAGGCAAATCCATAGAGGCCACACTGTCTGTGGCCTGAGACAGAGAAGTGAGGGACAGCAGGGGACTGGAATGGGGAGTGCTTGCTCACAGGTATGGGGTTGCTCTGAGGGATGAGGATCTAAAACAGATTGGGGTGATGGCTGTGGAACTGTGAACGCACAATAATCCAGTGAACTGTATACCTTTAATGGGTGAATTGTAGGGTGTGTGAGCTGTATTTCCATAAAGGCTGTGTAAAAAGCAAAAAAGTAAATTAGTGGTTGACTAGGGAGGAAGAAGAATGGGAAGTCACTGTTCATTATGAGGTTTACTTGGGGGGTAATAAAAATGGTCTTACGTTATGGTGACAGCTGCGGAACTCTATGAATACATGAGGAGCCACTGAATTGTACACTTTATAGGAATGAATTTTATGCTGTGTCATTTGTATCTCCATAGAGATATTAAATGGAAAAAAGCACACTAGAGGCAGAAATTCCAGACGGAAGCTTGTAATTCCAGTATGTGGTAAAGATAACCTGGAGTAGGGAAGTGGCAGGAATGATACGGAAAGGTAGATTTGGCGTTATTTATAATGTTTAATTTTATTAAAAATGGTAATATCCTGGATGGGGGAAGTATATCAGCAAAGTCAAGAATGTCAGTGGGCATCTGGAAGAGAAGAAGGATAATTAACAGTGGTACCATGTTGTAATCAGTTTGGTACAGGTTGAATCTGCAATGGCCTATGACATATTAATAATGAGGGTGTCCCATAGCAATCAGACATAAAAACTGGAAATTTAGAAGTTAAAGATATGGATACAGAAGTGGACAAAGAAGGGTTACTCAGGCCCTACAGAGCACCAAGCAGGACCTGTCATCAAGGCTGGCCTATGGCCGGCCCCTGGCAGATAACCTCTAAGCCCACGGAGGGGACTGCCTGCTAAGAGAGTTTCTGTATGCGTAGGCTTGAGGCCATGCTGTCCCACTGTGGCCAGACATGTCTGCCCTAGCAATGGATTAGTGGGGAACCTTTGTTTTGGCTCAGGAAGTGGGGTGGTGGTGCTGGACTGGGAGTAGCAGAGGTCAGGTGCATGGGCACTGGACGTATACGTCCCTGATCCCCAATAAAAACCGTGCACAACCGTGGCGCAGGTGAGCCTCACTGGTTAGCAACCCCTCACGAGTGTTGTCCCACATCGTTGCCGGAAGAATTAAATGTGTCGTTGTGTAATTCCCCTGGGAAGGGACAGCTGGAAGCCTAGGCCAGACTTTTCCTGGTCTTTGCCCTGTGCTCCTTTTCTTGCGGATTTTGATCTGTATCCTTTTGTTGAAATAATCCATAATCACAGTATATAACCGATTTTCTGAGTCCTACAGGTCCTTCTAGAGAATTATTGAGCTTCAAGGTAGTTGTGGGGACCTCTAGCAAGAATTCATCTGTATACAAATGTCAGCAATAGGCAGGATTGTTTAGGGCACGTTCCTGGAGTGAAAGAAGGGCTCTGGACATCGACATAAAGGAACAGAAGAAATGCCACACAGGGGAGACAGTAAAGGGGAGGCAAGCACCTAAGAAGGACACGGAGGTCATCCTAGCATGCAAGCCACAGGAAGTCAGTGCTGCATTCACATTCTTTCAAGCAGCCAGGTACTCATCCCATGGGATTCAATAGTAAAGCCAATACTGACTTCGGCATAGGTCCTTTTGGGAAGGGTGGAGCTGGAATCCATCTCAGGGGAAGGAAGAGGGAGTGGGAGAAAGCCACAGACCCAGCGCAGGCGGGCGACTTTTCCAGCTGTGTGGCTCCACGAAGAGGAAGAGGAGGGACTGCCACTTGAGCAAGGAAGGGAGGCTCTTACGATAGAAGAAACAAGCTTTCTGAGTGTGAATAAAAGATTAAGGGGCTACGAAATAGACTTAGTACATTTATAAAAAACAAAAAAACTCTGCTAATTCTTCCTTACTTTTCAAAAGCAGAATGTAAAAAATGACTTGAAACCTGTAGTGGAAGGAAAAGTAGCATGAACACCAGTCGAAAAGAAGTCAGGAGGAAGCTGAAACCATAGTAAGCAAACACTTGCAGAGGAGGGGGAAGGGAAGAGAAATGAAGACAAATTCAACCTGCTATGATTAGCGGGAGAGTCACAGGACCAGGAGTCTGGGATTTCCTGCAGATAGAGGTTCTTTCTCTCACTTATTTAGGGTATTAGGATCTCAAAAGAGTCATTTGAATCTATCATTATTTCAACTTCTCTAAAACAAGCCTATTAATATGTTCCTTACCATTTTACTAAAAATGTGTGAAGATTAATAAATTATTTGTAAAGCACATGCTAAAAAAATGTGCTACATAAATGCTAAATATTTGTCCTGTTGAAAAGCGCTAGGAGGTGTGACACAAAATTGTATGTGGTTCAAAAATAGATTCATGGGGAAAAGAACACAGCATCCAAAAATACCATTAAAAATTTAAAAAGGAAAAAAATAATTGCTCTAAGTAAAGTGATTACAATGGTGTCACAAAAATTAGAATGAAAGCCCATTTTAAAAATTATCTTTGTAAAACTACATTTTCAAGAAGACAAACCGTGCAGTTAGAAACAAATTATGGAATCTGAGTCAACATATCTGGGTTAAGCCTGAATTTAACCAGTTGGACTCACCAGCTTCGTGATGTTAGACAACTTTTTAAAACTTTAGGTAACTGTTTCTGTCAGATAGAACTATTGATAAAATCATTGTAGTTACAATTTTCTTGGTTTTTAACAATGATTTTACTTTATTTTATTTATTTTTTTAAAAAGATTTTATTTATTCATTTGACAGAGATAGAGACAGCCAGCAAGAGAGGGAACACAGCAGGGGAGTGGGAGAGGAAGAAGCAGGCTCATAGTGGAAGAGCCTGATGTGGGGCTCGAACCCAAAACGCCGGGATCATGCCCTGAGCCGAAGGCAGACGCTCAACGACTGAGCCACCCAGGCACCCCTTTAATGATGATCTTAAATCAGGAGGGAAACCAAGTGACATATGCTAGCACACAGACTAAACGATAATTCTACATTTTAAACTATTCAGTAGTAAATTATCATTTTAACTCCCTATCAGAAAAGTGAAACAATTATCATGCTAATTCTAACATGTCATTGATTGTGAAGAGGAGAAAAGTGATCAGAATTCTAATTACACAGGTATACATAGGATTTTACTGTCCAGTAAATTTAGAACATATTTAAATATGTTAGCCTAGAGAATGGGAAAAAAGTTTTTAAATGAAATCATTAAAAAATTCATTGAAATTTAGTGGATTCTCTGCCAAGAATGTTCTCTTCAGATGTATTTGCCCAAATATGCCAATGATTGTGTCAAAGATTAATCCTGGGATCGATGCCTGTGTTATAATCTATAATAAATAACATAAATATTCATTATTTGAAGACTGATTATATAAATTCTAGAACATGCACACGATGAAATATTATGCAGACACTAAAAAGAATGAAGAGAAATTTTACACATCCTCATATGGCCAGAGGTCCAAAATAATGTAAGATTTAAAAAAAAATAAATGTAATGAGAGAATATGGGACTTGTAGTTTAGCTAAACACGGAGCTTAGCAAAGCCTTTCCATAAAAAGCAACAATAAAAGCTGACCGCACAGTTAAAAACAATCATTCCAGAACTCGGGGAACTGACTGAAGTTACGTAATAAACTGAAAACACAGTAAACTTATTCGTGTCAGGTACGAAAAGTGGGAGTCTGTAGCATTTTGTCTGGGGATGCTGCCACCCCCACTCCCCAGCCCAGATGACGTGCCAGTTCCACCACCAGGGAAAGACATGGAAACCAATAGTTTGCTTCAGGGAGAGTTCACTTAATTTGGAAAAAAGCGTGGAAAGAAAAAAACCTATGCACGGTCAATATCAGTAACAACTTGGTAGCAAATACACAGAAGTCCAGTGAATCGGCAAGCCTAATATTCAGGTTTGGGGTGGGGCAAGCAAGAGACTGGCAGACTAGCCAGAAGCTTAACAGCCATGGAGAGCCTTGATATGTTCTCTGCACATCTCTGCTGAATGGAAGGCTATGAACACGTACAGCAAAGACTGGAGAGAGCTTAAAGCTCCCCACACATCCTTCCCTGACAGTGACTCTTTGCATGTGCAAAGGAGATGCAGGGATTAAAACCTCGGTCACAGGCAAAGTAAAGGCCAGGGCAAATGTGACAACTGACTAGCCTATGGGTGCTCCCCCACAATTCCATCAGTAGAGGGCGGAAGCCTTATTAACCCAGGTGTGTTGAGCACAGCCTCTGACTAATGCTGGTGATGTCTGAGCAATGCTGACATAGGGGATGTGCCCAGCAGGCCAGACTTAAAACAAAAGTGAGAAGGAAAAAAAAAGAACAAAGCCGTAAACCATGAAGTAGACAGACTGCAGATTTAGTCCAACTAAATTACTAAAGAAACGATGGGAAAAAAAAAAAAAAACCCACGACAACAACCCTTGGAGACTAAAATGAATCACGTTACAAATGTACTATATGTTATCTGAACTGTGGAGTTTTCCAAAAAAAAAAAAAAAGCTAAGAGACATGCAAAGAAACAAGAAAATGGGACCCATACACAGAAAAAGAAAGAAAGAAGGAAAGCAAGCAAGCAGGAAGAAACGGTCTCAGAGAGGGCCCAGATGTTGGACCAAAAAAAAAAAGAGAGAGAGAGATTTTCAGAAAAATAGAAAAAAAAAAGAAGAGAAAATATAGCATTTATAATGAAATTAACCAAAGGAGTTCAACAACAGATTTAAGATGGCAAAAGAATGAGCCTGCAAACTTGAAGATAAGCTAATTAAAATTACCCGGTCAGCAACACACAGAAGAAAGGATGAAGAGAAAGGAGCCTCAGAGATGTGTGGGACACCATCAAGTGTACTGACATACAAATCACAGGAATCCAGGACTGCACAGGGAATCCAGGGAGCACAGGAGAAAGACAAAGGCAAAAAATTTTAAAGAAACAAAGGCTGAAAACACCCCACATTTGAAGAAAAATGTATACCTATGGATCCACAAAGCTTAATGAGTATGGAGAATAAGCACACACAATCACAGTCAAATTGACAAAAATGAAAGACAGAATCTTGGTAGCAGCAAAAAAAAAGTACCAGATCACTCACAGAACAACAAAATCATTAAGGAGTCTTCTCATCAAAAATAATGAAGATCAGAAAGCAGCAGACTGGCCTCCTACCACCTGAAAGTAAAAACTGTCAGCCAGGAATTACATAAACTATCTTTTAGAATATAGGTGAAGTAAAGGCATTCTGAGAAAAACAAAACAATTTTCTTGAGGGGTAGCAGATCTAGATTACAAGAAAGACCAAAGGAAGTTCTTTGGGCTGCAAAGATGCATCACCATATGGCAACTCTATCCACAGAAAGAAACAAAGCGCACAAGAAATGGTAAATGTGAGGGTTAATAATACAAAGATTATAAAAATATTTTACTACAAGCCAGTATCCCTCCTGATTATAGACATAAAGATCCTCAACAAACTACTAGTAAATCAAGTCTAGCAACATGTAATATGACCAAGTAGGATTTTACCTAGGAATGCAAGGTTGGTTTAACATCTGAAAATCAAACAATGCAATATAATATTATTCACACACACAAAAAAAGGGAGGAGATAAATCACATGATCCTTTCAATGGGCTGAAAAAAAATGACAAAATCCAATAGTCATTTATGATAAAACTCTCAACATCCACGAACAGAAGAGAACTTCTTCCACAAGGTAAAGGGCAGCAAGGAAACCCTTACAGCTGACGTCATACTTAATGGTGAAAGACTAAAATCAACAAGCAAAGATGTTCCATCTTCACCACTCCTGCTCAACAATGCATTCAAAGTTCCAGTCAGTGTGGTAAGGGAAAAATAATATAAAAAATAAAAGACATTAAAATTTGAAAGGAAGAAGTAAAACTTACTTTCTTCACAGATAACATGATTCTGTATGTAGAAAATCCTAATGATTCCATAAAAACCAAAACAACACACCAGAACTAATGGAACAACACAGTCATAAGATACAAGATCAGTGTATAAAAATCAACTGCATTTCCATATCCTGGTAACCATCTGAAAATGAAATTTTTTTAAAAGATTTATTTATTTATCTGAGAGAGAGAAAGAGATAAAGAGAGCATGAGCAGGAAGGGCAGAGGGACAGGGAGAGAGAATCTCAAGCAGCCTCCCCAATGAGTGTGGAGTCCAATGTGGGGCTTTATCCCAGGACCCTGATATCATGACCTGAGCCAAAACCAGGAGTCATATGCTCAACCACTGCACTACCCAGGTGCCCCTGAAAATGAATTTTAAAAGTTCCACTCACAATAGCATCAAAAAGTGTACAATACTTAGAAATAAATTTAACAAAGAAATCTAAGACTGGCACCCTGAAGACTATAAAACACTGCTGAAAGAAACAAAAAAATATCTGTTAAGTAGAGACTCTTCATAGTCATGGACAGGAAAACTAAATATTGTTAAGATGGAAATTATCCCCAAATTGAGCTATAGATTCAATCCTCTGTCAAAACCCTTGGAGGATTTTTTGTAGAAATCGACAGGCTGATCTGAAATATATGTAGAAATGCATAGGAACCAGAATAGCCGAAACAACTTTGGAACAGAACTTTTTCTTTAAAAAAGAATCAACAACCTGGATTTCAAACCAAATTGCTAGAAGGCTAAAGTAATTAAGAGCATGACACTGGCATACGGACAGGCATATAAATCAATGGAACAGAACCGAGAATGCAGAGACAAATCCATACATTTATGTTCAGTGGATTTTCAACAACGGTATCACAGTTCAATAAGAAAAGGATTGTCTTTTCAACATATGGTGCTGGGACAATATGGTGCTGGGACAATATGGGCTGGATAGACAAACCTAGATCCTAACTTCACACCATATCCAAAAATTAACCTAAAATTGATCATAGACTTAAGTGACAGAGCTTATATTTAATAAAATATTAAGAAAACACAGCAGAAAATCTTTGTGACCCTGCGTTAAGCAAAGAGTTCTCCTGGTCAGCCCAGATTCAAGGGGAGAGAAGTCAGATCGATGTCTTGGTGGAGAAGCATAAAAGGGGTGGAGTGGGAGGTCCTGTGGCAGCCTACGTGGCTAGGTCAGCACTCCCTAGTCCACACCGAATGACCACTAAGACATTAAACCTCTCCTCAGTCTTGTCAGAGTAGCAATTTTATAACTGCTTATATGAATATCTGATTCTTATCTGTCTCTGCCATTATATGGACACCACAGGGGCAGAAAAAATAATGTCTTTTATTAGTTCCCATGTATCTATCACATAGAAAGTACTAAAAAACTTTGTTTCTAAGCTACATGAATAGGGGCACCTGGGTGGCACAGTTGGTTAAGCGTCTGACTCTTGATTTCAGCTCAGGTCACGATCTCTGGGTTGTGAGATCAAGCCCCACATCAGGCTCTGCACTGGGTGTGGAGCCCATTTAAAATTCTCTCTCCCCCTCTCCCTCTGCCCCCCCCACCTCCCTCTCTCTCCTCCCTACAAAAACAAAACAAAACAAAAAGCTAAATGCATAAATGGATCATCATGTTGGCTTGAGGGAATTAAGGAAATTGAATCATTTTCAGTTCCCAAGTAAAATGACTTAATACAATCCCATGTCTCGGTTTTCCAGGGAAATCATGATTTAAAATATCCTTTCCCTATAAATTCAACAATTTTCCCCACAGATAACATAATCATGATACATGTGCTGTGGTATATAAGTCCATCTCCTAGACCAACCTGGGGTTGCCGAAGACAGTCTTACTTCAGGCAGCTGTTGGGCAGGTGTGACAGCTTCTCTAAATAAAATGTCTAAAGAGTCACAGTGTTCAATGGTTTAGCTTTTTAAAATCTAGTACATGCAAATCATATAAAAAACCTAAATTAACTTTCATAATGGAGGTAGAGATGCATTCTCTTCAAATTATCACATTCTTAGCAATGTCAAAGTGTCTTGGAAGGGTTAAAACAGAATAGCAATTGTTATATTAACAAAACATAAGGGCTCAGTCAGTTAAGCATCTGCCTTTGGCTCAGGTCATGATCTCAGGGTCCTGGGACTGAGGCTTGCATCAGCTCTCTGCTTAGCAGGGAGCCTGCTTCTCCCTTTTCCACCATGATCTCTCTCTCAAATAAATAAAAATCTTAAAAAAAACCAAAAACAAATAAACAAACAAAAAAACAAAGCATAAAACACCCAGCAGAAGCCAGCTAACTATCAGCACAGCGCCCTTCTTCTCTGGGCTCCTCATGCTTACGTCTGTCATTATGTTTACCACGCTCTACTGACATCATTGGCTTACGCTTCTCTCCTCCCCTACACTACAGAGTCCTTGAGGGTGGGGGCTGCTTCTATTCATGGCTGCTGGTCCAACACCACACACAGCGCTTGCTGCACGGAAGGCTCTGATGCATTTTTATTGGAGCACAATGGCTTTGTAGGTGACTTCAGTGTCACAAAAAGGCTGAGGACGTGTGAGTCCCAAAACCTGAACTAGTGATTATGCTCTTCAACTTTCTTGGCTGGGTAGCCTTACCAGTACTATCTAATCTCTTCTAAAAAACCCTTGCCTTGTTTATAAAGAAAGAAAAATGCCAATTCACAGGGATACTTACAACAAATAAAGTATTATGCAAATAATACTTACTGATAAGAATTACCAAGGATTAAAATAAAGGACGGACTTTGGAGTACAAATGAACTATCAAGGAAAATTGTACTAACAGGAATGAGGAACTTTTTGATTTCTTCCAGCGCGTGTCCCATGCGGGCATATGCTTCTGCTGGTGGAGCAAAGACTTCAATGAGAACGTGGAGGTCATCATTGAGGTGGAAGTACTTTGCTTCTCCACTTTTCCTCAACTCTTCTTCCTGAAGAAAGAAAAACCATGCTTGAAAGGGTGTCTTTATAAGAAAAGAAACAGGAAGGCTACACAGAGCTCCTCTGGCATGCAGCTGTCACAGAAGGTTCCCTCAACGGCAAGCAGCACCCTAAGGATGAGAATTAAAACACAAATCCCAGCTTCTACGAAAACACTGAAGGCTTCTTGCTGCTATTGGAGTAAGTCTCAACTCCTGCTACTGGCCTCAAGGGAGACCCTCTGCCGTGTGCCTGGCTGTTTTGTCTCCCCCCGTCCCCCCAGCCCGATCCCTCTCCAGGCGCTGCTCAGACCCCTGGTTGATTGGCTGATCTCCTAAACTCCTTCTGCACTGCTAACGCCGAGCATCTGTGATGCTGCCACAAACCATTTCCACCGTCAAATTACCTAAAATACCTATTGTTTCTTGACTATTATCTAATTTTCCTCACTGGAGGTGATCACAACAGAACAAAAACCATGATTGTCTTCTTTGGTGCTCATTTTCCTTGTCTAGAAAAGTGTCTGGTATACAGCTGACACTCAACAAATACTTCTGAATGATAGATAAACATTATTTACTCATTTCTATATTCATTTGCTCATTCGTATAGTCATTCAAAAAACATTTCTACATGCCAGGCACTGTATCTGAGGATAAAACAGTGAATAAAATAAATGAAAGACTTTATTACATGATTTTACATAATTATGATACACATTAAAAAAAGGTATTTTTTTTGTTTACATAATAAAACTCAGGGGAAAAAAGAGGAGGAAAAAAACCTAGATCAGTCAGTAAGAAACAAATGATTTTGGTCCATTATCTTGTCCTAACCAGCATTCATTATAGTGGCAAATGACAGAATCTGGGTCTTTTAAAAGTCTTTGTTTCCAACATTCAAATCAGACAGACAGATTAAGATGAGTAGGTACCTACAGCTAGAGTGATTTCCAAAACAGGGGGAACCTTCCTAGCCTCTGTAAAGTACCAAGCCCACGAGAAGGAGAACCCTAGAACTCCTGGCAACAGCACCTTCTAATTCCACCACGGGCCAAGAGGTCAAAGACGCACAAGCACCCTTGACCCCACCGGGTAAGACTCCAGCTTGGGTTACTTCACTAATATGATCTCTTTTAAAGAAAAGAGAGATCTAGAGCATGACAAGGAAATGGGGTTTTGAGTCGGAAATACCCAAATCGTAGCCATGCCAGACACCAGGTGTGTTTGTTTATACAGATTAAATGTAATCCAACCCTTAATTTGCAAAATCAAATTGATGTTAACATAAGTATATTAATGCAGGACTGTTGAGAAGAGTAAAAAGGACCAACTTTCTGTAAATGCCTGGCAAAGGAGAGCACGTACACACTGCCTTACACAGGCTAGGACTCAATAAATGTCAGTTTCCTTTGCATTTATGGAAAGTGGGTCAGAAATGGAAGGAAAAGAAGGAAAAATATTTGAAGCAAGGAGAGCAAATATAAGCTACCGTAATATCCTCTGCATTTCCTTCGGAGTTGGTCACGTATAAAAAGCACAACTCTTTCAGGCCAACGGTAGACTATTTGTTCTAATCGGAACGCTTTCCATCACTTGATCTGGGACTCTGCTTTCAGAGCTGAAGTTTTAAACTTCACAAAATCGAATTTTATGTTCAACAGTTCACTTCTGAAAGTAGAAACTACTGACATAAACACTGCTTACCTCTCAAACACAGCATCACGCTAAGGACATTAATGAGCGTTTGTAACTGATTCACAGCGCAGCCCCGCCACTGCTACCCCAGATGGAGGTGGGAAGAGAGGCTTTCTTAGCCCAGCCTGCTGTCACTCATCTCCACACAGCGAGGAGCTTTACCAGGTTCTTTCCTGGGTTAGCAGGGACAGGCAACATGGTGTGTGGGAAAGAACACAGACTTCGTTTGGAGTTCTGCTTTCAAATCCCGAATTCCACATTTACTGTGTAACTTTGGCCGGGTCACCTTTTCATCTTGAAGAGGTGATTTTAAGTGCAGAGCAACAGTACAGGATCTATTGCTCTCAGGGTTGTTGGAGTAATAAAGGAGTCGTCAGCACAGTAATGAGGAGTTATGTAATATAGAGGAATTGTAGTAAAAAAGGAGTTTCACGTTTAAAGACACAGAAAGTCTTTAGAACTATGCTTAGTACATAATAAACAATAAATGATGACTACAGCATTAATTATTCTATTATTCTATAATAAAGATGATAAGGGCAGAACAGCTAGCATGCTGGCACAAACTGAAGGCTCGACAGACCACAGCATTACAGTGATTACTATGCTACGTAACCAACTGATGCAAGTCAGTAATGACTCCCATAATTTCATCAATGTAGAAAATACAAGAATAAAATGAATTATGGTCTCATTAGAATTTAGATAGTGAACACTTTGAAAATCTAAAAGATGAGATTTTAATACAAAGTAATGGAAATCTCTTTAAAAATAAACATTATTAACTGAGAATTTCTGCAGACTAAAAGGATCAACAGAAATCAGCATTCCAGAGCACAGGCAGTGAGGACCCGACTGCAGCACAGGACATGGGATACCAGTGTACCCACTTCCATAGCAAACCTGGTACTGGGATTATCACCTGTGGGGACGTCAGTGAAATGCTCTTGAAGATGTGACTGATGGCCACGTGTGGCAGAGGACGGCCACAGCATGATGCGCGAGAGGAAAACAAGGCGGGGGAGTGGGGTGAAACGGGCTGCTGCTTACTCTACTGAAGAGTTCCAAAAAGAAAATGACAGATTCAAGACCTGACATTATGCGTTCAAGTCTCAAAGAGCCAGAAGTAGCCTAGAAGTTTCACTACTTATGAAGCCGACTGGGAGAAGCAGAGTTGAAGCCTGTGTACTCCCGAAGGATGGCCAACTGCCCAGCCACCTCTCCTGTGGGGTTTAGGAAAATGTCTGGAGAACAGTGAAGATCTGAGAACTGGACTGGCAACATATGGGAGGATTCAAACGACCCTAGTATTCAAAAGTGAAAGCCCCACTGAGCCTTCCACACTGGCAGAAGCCTGTCTGGTGAGACTTTTCTTACCTTGTTTAAATAGCCGAGGTAGTTCCTTGAAAGGAGAGGACAATTCTCAGGCTTTTTTTTTTTTTTAAGATTTTATTTATTTGTTTGAGAGAGGTAGCAAGAGGAGAGAAAGAGCACAAGTCTGGGGGAGGGGCAGAGGGACAGAGAGAAGCTGTCTCCCCATGGAGCAAGGGGTCCAACACTGGGCTCGGGTCCAGGACCCTGGGACTATGACCTGAGCCGAAAGTGGACACTTAACTGACTGAGCCACCCAGGCGTCACACTTTATTACTGTTTCTTGGTATGACCTCCTGGCCTAGGGTCAGATCCTTGCTTGCTGCGGGGATGCAGAGAATAAGAAAGCTAATAATAGCTGTGAACACCTCCTTGTGTACATGTGACACTTCCTTGTCTTCCCAGCAAGGATCTGGGGCCTTTTACTAGAGCGACTATGCACTGAAAAGAAGAAATACCCAGAAAGCCTGAGGATTAAAAAACTGACTGAGCAGATGCTGCTCCACTGAGGGCCACTGATGACAGGGGGGTCTACAGGGTCAACAGACAAAGGACTTCTGATCCTGTCCCTTGACAGCAGCTCAATGGACTGTAAACCCCGAATGTATGCGACTTCCCCAGTTCCTGGGTGTCTTGATGAAATGGAAATGATCAGCCACTTACAGAATCTCAATAATGATTCTCAGCCCCATGTGGTCAAGGACACAGAAATGAGAGGATTACCGAAGGGCTAGTAAGTGGTCTAGGAAAGCAGCCGAGACCCACTGAGTGTCTAAGAGAACGGGGTACTCCATGCAATGCACAGCAGGCACTCAGTGACCAGGGAGACCAAGGGACTCATTTCAGTAGGTGTCAAAGCACCTCATTCCCCAGCCACCTCGGTGCTACTCAAGGGACTTCAACAGTGTCTGTGGTGACAGAGAGAGAGGTTATATATTACTTCACAACACAGACTCCCCTCTAAAAGGATTCTTAGCCATTGCACGGCTGAATGCCCAATATGCCAACAGCAGAGACAGCCCTTAAAATGACAACATAATCTGGAAAAACCACCAAGCCCTGATAGCAAGGTGATAATATTTAGAATCATTTTCAGTAACTGGGTAGCCAGGCACTTGCCATTACTTGGACATATAATCTAGCTAAAGACCTGCCTTCCCTGCTTCCTTTGTACCCATAAAACTATCTGCGGCACCCTCATCCCTGCCACCTGATGCCACAGAACGCTGCTTCTGATGAAAACACCTCCCTTCACAACAAACAAAATGAGCAGTATGTTGATGAATTCCACTGGTCCTATCATGCACCTCATGACGCGATGGCCCTTACTGAAGACCTAGGTAGATATCAGCGCCACACCAAAGCTAACGAAGTTCTGTATGGTGACTAGCATAACATAATAAAAAAAAATATCAGCAAGGATGGGCGTTTCCTACAAGTTCTATAAAATTTCTGACCAACTGACCATTTCCACGAACTGCCAGAACAGATGAGTCAGGGAATCAAAGTAACATCATCTGAGTCAGCAAGGCTTAGGGAATGGTTAACCTAACCTGGTCACGCAGCAGAATCATTTCAAACACCCACTGAAAATTTATTTTGAGGTTCTACCCTAAAAAGGTTGTATGAGAATCTATATTTTTTTTTAAAGATTTTATTTATTTATTTGACAGAGATAGAGACAGCCAGCGAGAGAGGGAACACAAGCAGGGGGAGCGGGAGAGGAAGAAGCAGGCTCATAGAGGAGGAGCCTGATGTGGGTCGATCCCGTAACGCCGGGATCACGCCCTGAGCCGAAGGCAGACGCTTAACCTCTGTGCCACCCAGGCGCCCCGAGAATCTATATTTTTAAGCAGCATTCCATGTGTGTATGATACATAGCCCTGTTTTAATCAAATAATTTAATTTCCCTGATTAACCCAGATAATATTCTCAGATTCTCTAAATCTCAGTTTCTTTACATGTAAAATAAGGAAAACGTTATGTATCTTCCATCATTTTTCTAGGGATAACACGGAGTAATGCACTCGCAGTAGCTGTTCGACAAAGAAATGGCAGCCATTTTTTATTATAAAAGCCTTTGTTTAGATGGACTTTTTGTATGTGTGAGGAGGCTGGATTTTGTCTAAATAACGTTCTTGTGTGACACAATCATTGCTCAACATTTCATGGAAAGTGACCACTGAATGCGGTTCTGGTTTTCAGTCACATCAATCTTTTCCCCAGTGACAGAGCAACAAGATGACAACGGAGAACAATGTGATAGCACATTAGGAAATGTGAAAATTTCTTTCAGAAGCAGGACATTTAAGAATGTGATCAATAAAAATAACTCAGTAATTTTAGCTTATTACAGGAAAAAAAAAAAAGAGGCAGTTGGCAGGAATAGAGCCAAGTAGAGCCACTGTGTGTGAGGATACAAAACCACTATTAAAACATTTAAAATCAATTTTAACTTGATAAAATGTATAGGGTATCAAATGAAGGGCAAAAAAAGCAAATCTGAGTGTATACTTTACAAAGTCAACTATTTGAAATACAGGCATAGAAAAAAGGCCCCCAGGAACTCATCGAAGATGCAAACAGTGGCAGTGAGACTGCAGGTAACTTTTATTTCTCTTCGCGGTAATTTCCGTATCGCGATACTAAATGAAGGTAATAGTTACAGACGTACGCATAGGACACCATATATTCTGAAACTGGTCCGGGTGACTCAGCTTTCTACACAGTACCACAAACTCATCGCCTTATACAACATTTTCATATAATTTCATCCGTGACCCTAGCTAGCTCTAATATAGTTTGTATTAACACAATGCATAATCTAAAAGTACATTATGTAACTTGTCTCCAAAGTAGCCATTGTCTATGATGAACGTTACCTTTGCCTTGTCTCGCATGGAACCTTTCCCAAGGATGGACATTTTTGTCAAGGTTTCTTCTTGTAAACGCTTCAGAGAATTGCCACGGGGACCCAAAAGTTTCCCCACAAAGTTGAACTAGGGAAAAAACAAACAAACCAAATTTGTAACATTCATATCTGAAAGTAATTTATTAACCATGAATGTCAGTAAACACTACAATACATGGCACATTGCTAATAATGCCGAATATTTAAGTGCCTGCTGTATGCCTCACACTGTACAGTTTTCCGGAAACCACGTATAACAGGGCTAAAAGATGTAAAGTAAAAACCAATCCTGTCAACGATGGCTAGATTTCACACATTATAACTAAGCTAATTCCCAGAAATCCTAGGTTGCTATCCTGACAATTTTAACACACATTTGACTTCAACCATGAACAGTGCTATGACAAGGATGTAGGTGGGGAGGATGTAAGGGACTCTAGGCTGGTCACTACAGAGTGTCTGGGTCCTTCTGCCTAGTCGGCACTTGAACCTTGATTAGTCAACTAGGGAGTGCGTTGGCCTGGATGAGTTCTCAAGGATTCGTTGACTCACAAAGCTTTACGACAAAATCCATCTATCTCTCCTAAAATAACTAGCTAGGAAAATGTTGACAAATTATTTAGTCTTGATTCTTAGGGTTCTTTACTTAACAAGCAGAACAGAAGTGAATTCATTAAGGATATGGACCCTGAGGCTACATTGCCTTGGTTTAAAAACCTGGCTTTTCCATTTACCAGCTGAGCAACACTACAGCTAGTTAACCGGGTTACCTGACCTCTCCGTACCTTGGGTTCCTCATCTGTAAGATGAAAACAGTGAAAGACAACAGAACCTGCCCTCAAAAGGCTGTTAGGAAGATTAAATGGGTCCACATAAATGAATCAGAACAATGCTTAGCACAGAATAGACAATAAATACATCTTGAATGAAAGGATTGTTACTAGGAACTTCACACAACTTTTAAAAGCCTTAACGTAATTAAGGTAAAGTCATGAACACTTCTTTTCCCAGAAAGAAAGTCAGCCCTACTGACCAGGAGGGAAAGTGTTCTCATTGGCAAGATTCCTGATTACAAACTCATGCAGCTGCTGCTTTTGGTATCAGCTCTCCTCCATGATCTATGCCACTGTGCTGTTGCTGTTTTTAAGGGAAAATTGTTCCTCAATTTCTCTATGGTAATTGAAGTAATTTTTTTAAAATACGTACTTTTAAAAAATCAAAACGGTATATTTTCCTTGCCTTTTAATTTTATTGATCTTCAATGAAAACTCAAATATTCACAGTATTTTTAACCTTCACATGTATTTTTTTGTTTTTTAAATTTAATTTTAAGTCAATTACTTTTTAAAAATATAGAAATGATACATATAGAGTTAAAAATATCAAATAATACAACATAGGGAAAAAAAATCAGTGTCTCCACCCACTCATCTCTACTTTAGTCTTGGTTACCCGTTTTCTCTGCTTTATCTTTCTGGAAATTCTATTATTTGGCTATTAGGATCTCCTGAGTTGGAACTCTAAATTTCCCTCTTATTTTTCTTCTTTCCCTTTCACCTTCTCTATCTGTTTTACTTTCTGGGGGGATTTAAGTACATTTCCTACTATCTATTGATTTTTTCATTTTTGCTATCAAATGTTTACTAATAGTACTTTCTTGTATTTGTTCTTTTTTTTACAGCATTTTAAAAATATTTTATGGAAGTGATATAATTCTTATATTTCTGAGGATATTAATGGCAGTGCGCCCCACCCCCACCCCAACTTGGAGCTTATAGTATCTGCTTCTTCCAACAGATTCACATTTTGTGAATTGGTCTCTTTCTACATTATGGGCTTTCCTCAAGTTACCAGTAATCCTCTGCTGCCTGTTCTTAAAAATTTAAGGCTGAGGCTCTAAAACATTACCTGGAAGTCCTGCTTTCATCCACAGGATTTGACAACTGAACTTGAAGATTCACTTTAAGATGGCAGGCCAGTTTTTTCATCAGAAGTTACTCAAATATCAGTATCTGTTTCTCTTCTCTTGGCCTAGGTAAGTGGGTACCCTGACTAGGAATTCCCCAACCTCCCAGGCGGAGGAATCAGCTTGGCTGCTAGAACGCTGGGATTCCCACCAGTAGGTATACACACCTCTATTTAAGGGAAATAATACTCTCATTTTCAGGGTGGCATCTCTAACCCTTGGTTGTATTTATCTGGGTCTTAGAGCCCAAGCCTTCTTGATTCAACCCCTTCAGGAAATCTCTAGCCTGCTGTAGGTTAAGAAGGCAGATGCCTGGTTTTATCAGCCAGGAAGAGCATCCGGTGGTCTAACCACTTCTCGCACAAACTTTGAACCAAGTCTCCTCTTCTTCAGTTCTGCCCATCAACCCACCTTCTCAGTAACTGGTGTCCATGATTCCTGAACCTTCCCGAGCTATTTCTGTACTACCGGGACACGTTTCTGGGACACTTCGTCTTGTCCTGTAAGCCTGAATCCTGCTTTCTCTTGTCACCTAAGTCATTACCATTTATCACTTTATTTTGCAACCACCAAAACTTCACTCCATCATTGGCCTACTAGTGCCTCACCCCTCCATTCTCATCTTTGAGGATTTATGCCTTTTTCCTTCATTTATATTCATTTTGGCAGGTTTCAAAGATGGCATGAGACTAAATTTGTGGTCAAGCAGCCATATTTACCTCACACCTCTAATAGCTAAATATTTCCTCATTAACAAAAAAACTAAGACACCTTAGAAATCATCCAGCCCAAACATCTAATTTTATACTGAGGAAACTGAAGTCCACAGAATGATATGATCTATTCAAGGTTACTTGTACAACTCTATAGAAGAAGGAAAAACATTTTTACGATTTTATATGCCTTTAGGAGTTTTCTTTCTCCACTTAACTTCTATTAGTCTTGCATTCACAGAACGGATATAAATGAGCGTTTTGACCGTCAGAAACACTTTCACTCCCTTCTCTGTTCAAGTACGTGTTCTGCAGGAATTGCACGTCCCACGTCAAGTCACCGCATGAGCCCCAGACTTCACCCACAACACAGGGATCATACGATCTACTGATTAATGAATCAGTAAATATGAATTAAATACAGGAAGGTATAAAAAATCATCTAACAGAGCAACCAACAGACTGTGCATACTCTATGCCAAATTAGTAAGTAATAAATTGATGAATTCAACTATTACGGTCATACAGAAATTTATGTGAACAGGACCCACTATTACTGAAAATGGACTCCCCCCCATCCGCAGGGCTACCAAGGGAGCCAGCACACCTGAACAGCAGGACTGTGCCCAGGCCACCCCGAAGGGTCTCTGACTGGAAGTCATGGGAGTCTGAGGTTTAGAACTAAGAGTGTGGACACTCACTGTCCTTAACATGGAGTCACAACAATGGCAGTATGTTTGGCTGCTTGGTTGGGTTCTCAACCCCTGACTGCATCACCTCTCCAGGGAATCTGGAAATACTTAGCATGTTTATTTGGTTGTCACAATGACTGTAGGTCACTACTGGCATTTAGTGCGCAAAGGCTAAGAATATCACACATTGGAAATGGACGGGACTGCCCTTCACAACAAAGATGTATCCTGTGTACAATGTTAGCTGTGTCCCTATTGAGAAACACCGCCAGGGAGAGGAGTCACTGACTTCGGTTCCTCTCTCTTCCTTAGGCTTTCAGTCCTTGTTGCTGTCGTTCTTGCAGACTACAAGTTCAATTTCTCCATGGATTCTGTAAGGTACCCTATGTACTTCAAAAAACAAAACAAAACAAATCTTAAGCTGGCCCAGGTTGGTACTTGCAACAAGAAAAGGCCTGAGCGACACAGGCTGAATACACGTTTTGGATTCTTCAGACACGAACGATACATACACAAGTTACGCAGCACGGAGGTCTCGTTTGCTCCGAGTACTAGGACCGTCCCACAGGTGCTCCCAGGCCACAGCCTTCTGAAACAGCGGGGCGCCCTCTTACTGGCAGTGTGACCTTGGCAGTTCCTTAGCCTTCCTGGTCCTCAGGAAGCCAAGTCATGGCTTATGAGAGTCCTCACACCGAAGGGTTAGGATGAAGATTAAGACGCATCGGGTAAGCACTGCGCACCGGGAGGATGCTGAATTTAACGTGACCCTGTGCTCCTGAAAAACAGTGCTGATGAGGACAAGCTCAGGCCCTTTTCCATTCCTGGGAACGGCTCATTGCAAAGAACTACTCTTCCCCAAGTGATTTAGATAAGACCTGTGGATGGCCCGATGTTCACCTATAACAAGGCCAGAAGCAGAGCCTCTCAATATGCATTCTTTACCCCACAAAAGATTAGCTGACCAATCTGTCCCCACCGATCAATCAGAAAACGTCCACTAACCTGACCTGATCAAACTTCAGGGAAGTTCTAGCTTTCCTCACACCCCTGAATGTGACCCACCAGCAACCTGGGCCGGCATACAACCCCGAAAGGCCCCACCGCTTCAGGAGCCAGCCTCAGGGTGAACCTTCTCTGATCTACTGTCCCTTCAGGCCGCCTCCACCGCTCCTCCCACTTCCCCCACCTTGCTGGCCTCTTGCCCTCTCCTCATAAAAGCAGAGCCTTTGCCATCTGACTGATCTCATGAGGTGCAGATCTTCTCCCTATTACAAGGCCCCCTCCCTGCTCTTGTAATAATACATTCAAATAAAGTCTTTCCTCAACCAAAGTCAGGATCTGATTTTTGATAACTATATTCTAAAATGAGAATGTAATACATTTTAACTTTCATTTTTATTAATAATTTCACTTGTCATCGAACCTTGCATCGGAATCCGGGCATGTACTCTATGGTGACTAACATAATATAATAAAAAATCATTAAAAAAAAAATTTCACTTGTGCCTAGATTTGAATAAACGGTGAAAGTGTTATTTCCAAGACACATGATATTTTTCCAGATGTCAATTATTACATTATACAAATATATTATCATATCACAAGCCTTACAATTGTAAATAGGAAACTTTTCAAAGATAGTAAACCAACATGGAGTTTTCACTGCATAATGTGTAAGATCCCATAATTATGTTCTTCGTTGGTAAAGACCAAATGCTGTTCTGAACTGGCTTTAATTGGTTTAAACTATATTTGTGACGTGACACTGTTCCTCAGGGAACAATTACACTTAAGCTGTCATTTCATAAACAACTAAGCCTCAAGAACATGTCACTGTCTCCATTAAAAGGTCTCCTTAATTGGGTGCTCACCAAAAAGTTGGTTAGTCCAACAAAGGGATGTTTTATTGACCTCCAACTCAACCCTAACCCTGAACTCGTAACCTATGCCCGTGTAGTGTCAGATGTTGTCTTCCAGAGCTCCTCAGCCCAGCGAGCGGCCCCGCCAGCGGTGCCCTGACTCAAGCCAGGAACCTGACAGTCACTCCATGAGGGCAGGGATGGGGCCTTTTGGACTCACCGCCCCAACACCTATACAGAGAGGGCATCTGATAAACGCTCTGGACTCACATCTCACTGATTTCACCCCCTTGCCTCCCACACACTCTAGTTTTCTGCAGTCACACCACGAGCTCCTAGCCCCGGCCACCAACCTCACTCACCTTGCCTGCTGAACCCTTTCACTGAATCCACCTAGACCTCCTCAAAGCAGCACAGAGCTCTTCACACAAAGTTCACTCGGGTACACTCTGATTCAAATACAACTCCCGATTGTCTTCAGAATCAAGTCCCAGTGTCCTGACTGCTGAGAAAGGACCTTCCTGAGCCTCCTGGCGCCCGCCTCTCTGGCTCTACTACTCTCCTGCTTTTGACTTTAGCCATTGCTATTTCTCGAAACTACCACGTTCTAAGACCTACCCATTTCAGCTCAGATGTAGAGCTGGAAAGAACCTCACTCTTGCCCTTTAAGACAAGAAGAAAACTGGACAGAATACAAGTTAACGCCCAAGCCCCAGGGCAAACACCAAGCACACATAGGGCAGAGTTCAGGTGCCTGCAGGGAGAAAGGAGCCTTCAGCATTTGCTTCTTAGCTTACTGGAGGGGGCTCGCCTGAGAGCAAAGCCCTAAAAGCCACAGGAGTCAACACTTCCTTAAAGGTCTTTTGTGCAGGAATTCAACACTCCTGTTCCCAACCTCCACAGGCTCACAGGTAAGATCACTCAGTGGAGAAGACTCCCAGGGCTACTTCCCTGGGTGCCCTGTGAGAGAAGGAAGCAGCCACTGCTGAGATCTGCTCAGACCCATGTCCTCATCACCCCCCTGAACAAAAGCTTAATCGGCAGGGGCGAGGAGAACAAGACCACTTCGCTTTGTTTTTTAAAATACTGACAAAGTCAACAAAGCACGTCCTTAGATCAGGTTCCAGCCTTCAGCACGTGTTACGACGACTGCAACACTGGTGAAGAGGCGAGCTTGTTCTAGGGCCCAAGCAGAAAAGAGGAGATGGTGAGACTGCTCATATGGAGTTTCCCGTTCCAGCAGGAAGAGCCAGGTGACCAGTGCAGCTTACGCGCAGACGACCATGCTGGCTAACTGGCACTGAGCATCCATGGAGCTGGACGAAAGCAACTGCAGAGCACCCGGGTGTTCCCCGAGGCCTGGCCTGTGATGCCTGCAGGGGAGCTGTGTCCCATGCAAGGGTGTGGGGACAGAGTGCTTCCTGCATGTGATCAGCAGGTGCAAAGGCCCTTGGGCACGAAGGCGCTTCTGAGAAAAAGAAGCTGGCAGCATGAGGGGAGCAGAGCGAGTCAGGGCTGGGAAGGAAGAGGGTCAAAGACAGACATCCAGCAGGCCTGGTAGGCCATTGTCAAGAACCCGGATTTAAATCTGAGTTTAAAATATAGATGGCAATCTGGATGGTTTCAGTTTCTCTTTGTATTTTGGTCACTGCTTAACTGTTCCCTGTTGATAGGAACTGACTCCTTGAAGGATGACAAAACTTTACACTGAAGGGAGGGAGAGCTCCAGGGGACGAAGCGCATGCACAGCCAGTCCTAGCTCACAGCCAGCCCCTGCTCACATCATCTCCCAGGCCCAGAGGGCTTCTGCCCCAGGGGCGCCTCCCAGCATCCTGGGACCACACTAACTCTTTCTCCTCCTGCATTCCCAGGTGACACTCACCAAACCATATTTTAAGATACTGTCTTTTGTGTTAGATTCCTGAGAAGAGGGAATGTGTTTGGCTCAACTCTGAATCAACATCTTAATTCCCATCTCCACTCTCAACACGCTGCTACACAGGGAGTCATCTTTAAAAAAAAAAAAAAAAAGTACTGAATCAACAAAAGGAAAAGAATAAGCTCATGAGCCTGGGACCAGGACTCTAGTCTCCCGGCTATCGTTGCTTTATTTTGAGAAAGCCACACTTCTATCAGCTGTATCACAAAACAGCGCTCTTCGGCACAAGAGGAAAGCACACTGTGGCACAAGATGCTTCAAAGCGTCACATGCTGTCAGTGGTGGAGTCCCTTCCGCTCACGGTGACAAACAGAAACACAAATGTTACAGGACCTTCCCTGACGGGAACTAAACTTTTGAGTGCTGCCTTCACCTCCACTGCTTTTCTTAAATGCACTGAACTATTTCACCACCAAAATAAAAGCCCGGGATAAACCTGACACTTGCTAAAAGCAACGCCATCGGTTCACGATGGCCCTTCTCCCCTTCACAGCCCTGCCACCCCAACCCTAATACCCTGACCTGCAGCCAACATGTGCACACATAGGTCGTTACACACACCCGGCCTGACCTGGAAGCGAGAGGAGCAGGACGCAACAGCTACTCTTTAATGCTACCCTGGTTATCTACAGCTACGTAACAAACTAACCCAAAACTTACTGGCTTTAAACAATAACCATTGATTTATCTGCTCACAAATCAGCAATGTGAGCCCTGACTCAGGGAGTTCATGTGGCAATGGCCAGATCAGCTGGGGCAGGAGGACCCACTCTCAAGATGGCTTGCTCCCATGTCTGCTACCGCTGACGGTGGCTGTCAGCTGGGGTCCTTGGTTTCATCGACTCTACCCCACCTGGGTATCCTGGGCTCCCAGGCTCCCACTTATCACGGTGGCCTCAGGTGGCAGAGTTTTTTCCTGGCACTGGGCTTCCAAGATCAGAAAAGCAGAAGCTGCCTGTTCCCCTTAAAGCACACGTCCTGAAGCCGGCATCACGTGGGCTCTGCTGCAAGCTCTCACTGGACGGGAGCTGCAAGGTCAGGACAGACTCAAGGAAGGGCCGGGAGTGATCACTGGGACAGAGCACCAGCACAGAGAACAAGGACAAAACAGTCATTTACCAAAAAGTTGTCATAGCCTCAAACATCACAGTCTTTTCTAGGCCTAGCAATGTACCTGCCTACCTATTTTCCCTAAGGGAGGCAGAGGTTGTGACCCTCTGAGGGCAGAGACCCTGTCTTATTCATCTGTGCAACAAGGCAAAACTGCCTATAACTGCACCTCGCTTCTAGCAAGCACTGTCTCTTGCATTCAAAGAGAATAATGAACGTCAATCAAAATTAATGTCCAGAGTATACCAATCACTACCAAGGGTTTAACACAGTTTAATTAACTTAAAGAAAACCTAGAATGTGACACACAAGCACAGATGGAAGGTAGATTTCCGGTATATGGGTCCTAACTGGCCAACAGCATCTCATAATTGAGTGTCTTATAAAATCAAATGTTCATTAAAATGCTTAAAAAGACATCTGAGAAAGACTACAAAATAATAGGGTACATGCCAGATAGACAATGCAGTTCAGTAACACAGAGATGGGTCTGAAGTAGGATTGTGAAACAAAAGAGAGGATACAAAGAATTTTTTTAAACGCTTGGATACAGTATGAAGTATATATCTCATTAATTTAAGAGCTAAGAAGATGTAACAGAGGAAGGAGGCCAAAGGGAGCAGGTCACCAGTGATGGCAAACGCAAATGCACCCTTGGGCCATTGCCTCAAGTATGCCAAGATCTTATGTTAGGCAGTGAAGAATTACCCCCGCCACTGGCCCCCACAGCTCTCACAGAGATATATAAATACACACACACGTAAACTGTATATGTGTGTGTACATATGTGTATCTGTGTATGTATATATGTACTCATTTATTTTAAAATTCTGTATCCGTTCTATCTTGGCTAATATTCTAACACTTAGGGCAAAAGATCCATCATTAACAATGCTGTTCATAGATAAACAGTTCCACTTTGAGAAGATTCTTGTCATATCCAGCTGGATCACAGGCGCTTTCACTTTGTTATAAGGCTCAGCTTGGACCAGGCACAGGGGAAGGATCAGCACTGACATTTTTCTTGCTCATTTTGAATGTATTTGTAGACCTTTAATTCACAGTTTCTTTTGCAATGATCAGTGCCCATTTAAAGGTAAGTTTAACTAAAACTAGGTAATGTAGCCCATGAATCCATAACGAGGCACATATCACAGCTATATGCCCTAACATACCGAAAGCAAATTAAGACTTGGTGAGACCTGCCCTGTGGAATCCGCTCCCTGCCCCACACACCTTTACTGGAAGACACGGTCTCAGCGTGCACGGAACTGTAGGTACTCACATGAACCCTGTAATAGAACCAGCATTCGTCTAGGTACTAAATACTGATATGAAGTTTAATTTCTTGAATGAAGAGCATGGGCTCTGGAGCCAGATTTCTGGGATTCAAATGCCTGTTACTTAGTAACTGCATAACCCTTAGCAAATTACTTCGCTATTCTTTAGTTTTTTCATATGGGAACAGGAGATAATCATTTCCTCCTAAAGTTGTAAAGATTAATATATGTAAGATGCTAGAACAGTGTCTGACACATAGAAAACCATAAACTATATATATATATTAAAACAGAAGTCCTAGCAAGGGCTTCTAGCACCAAATATATTGTTGTGCATACGTCCCTCTTTGGAAAACATCACCCAAGCATTTGCTTTCACTTTAAGGGGGAAAGAGAATTAAACCCTCAAGAAACACATTTTATTCATATCTCCACACTCCTCTGATTCCTGCCCAAGGGCAAGAATGGAAAGTAAAGAGTAAATGAGATCTGTCTTACCTGCCTTTTCATGAAAGGAAAGACCAGATCACCGCTTTTATTAGCTCTATGGGCCATTTTAGATTCCAATAATATAACCACTAACCCAATGGTTGGTTAAATAAACCTACAATTTAGTTGATATTCAGAATACTGATCTTACTTGAATTAAACCAATGTCATAAATGCCAACCCCCAAACAATAGTAAACCCAGTAACAGACTCTGGGCAATGGCATCCACATGAAGTACAGTGGGTCTTCAGAAATAACACGCTTGTCTCTTAGCAGAGCTAGTAACTAAGTCAATCTTTGGATCACTGACAATAACTTCTATGATTCTGATACATCAATCACTTCTATCTACATAGATGAATTCCCTAAGAATAAAAGTCATTCCAAACTTGTTTAAACTTGTTTAAACATTCCAAGCTTGTATTTAAGTCAATCATTCCTAAATTTTAAGAGGAATTAAAAAAAGAGAGTAAGTTCTTTTATAATACAAAGCACCTTCCCCTATACGTTCTGGTTGTCTATTTGTCTCTATGCCATCAGTCTCCAGGGCTCCCTGGCTACATAAAATTCTGATGCCCAAGTATAGCACTGAAGGCTTTCCAGACTAGCTGTCACCATTCCAGTGACTGCTACAACCTACCATTCCCCATAATTAAACCGTTCTGGCTCAATAGTCACTCTGCCCTCTCTTCTGATCTCTACTTGTTAACATCCTGAACTTACACTTTAAGGACTAAATTTAATCCCATTTATATTTTTTTCTCCAAAAATAGCTCTCTCTCTTACATCTTTAAATTTTTGTAGTGTCTGTCTACCTCCTTTATGTTAACTTCGTATTTACTTTATATTATTTAGTGACATGTACTCTGTTTCTCCTATTAGAGTATCAATCCCTTGGGAGTAACTGGGACCCATAGTCATTCATCATTTTTCCTACATAATAGTTTCTCAAGAAATACCTGTGGAATTAAATAAACTTTAACCCCAAATTAAATGGCACTAGTCAACACAGTTCTTATTGATTTTTCTTTGGTGCAGAAATTATTCTGACTTATTAAAGCTACAGGTAAAAATAATTAAGTTTATTAACTTGCCAACACAAATCACTAAGTATTATTGGTAGTAGTGGAGATTATTTGGTGTTGCTACACTGATTGTAATTTTAACATAGTATCTACTTCTAAATGGCAAACAGCTCAACTTATTTAGACATCAGCAGCTCTAAAAATCAATGAAGTGTACAAAGAACTTCTCCAGGAGATGATATAGGCAAAATCCATACACACAAGCATACAAAATAATGTACAATGTGAAATAATCTACATACTTTCTATCTCTATTTGCTCAAGGCTGGATTCTATTCTTTGGGTCGGCAGATGACAAAACAAACAAAAAAAAGCAAACTATCCAATAATGAGTTTGAAATTGTTAACTAGAAACTCCCAGACTTCAACAGTCTAGCTGCGAGAGTATGGAACTAAAGGGAAGAAACAGATCTGGACAAGAGCCTGTTACATAAGATGGGTGAGGGACGACAGTATAAATTAAGGAGTAGTAATGGAACGCAAACATAGAGATGAACTGTCATTAATCGAGGAAGCAGAAATAATAAATGTGTAAGTCATGGTATGTCAAGAATGGAGGGGAGGAGGTAAATCAAGTAGAAGCTAGTAGACAAAAATCACACACTGATTTCAGGCACGGGCACTTAGGTACATGTGTTGTCATTCAGTGAAATAAGGAACACAGAAAAAGGTCTAGGTTTGCCAAGAAGAGGAGGAATGAAGGTCATTTTTGGGCACACCAAATGTAAGAGGTCTGTGGGACATCCGAGCAGAGGTGCCCAGGAGGTGCTTAGTCCGATGGGGATGGAGAGGAGGTAAAGAGGAGGGAGAGAGAGACATGCACTGAGGGGACTCGTCAGGTGTCAGAAAGCTAGTAAATGACAGAGGTGGCCATAACACAAGAGGGATGGAACATAAATTCTTTCAGGAACCCCACAATTTATGTCTGGCTGGTTTGGGAGTCCATGTAACAAATCTAAATCTAGCTTTAAGTGCTACTTTACAGGTCAATAATCAAGAACTTTAAAGAGAATAAAGGAAAAGTCACAGCATAAGATTTGAAATTCCTTCAGAATATTTTCTGAATGTTATCCTATTTACAAATACCAATTTAAATAACTTTCTAATTGTCATGACAGCAGCATATGTCACAAGATCACAACGGAGGGAAAACAGCCTCTGCCGATGTGTTCCTCCGGGTCCACCTCCAACCGCACAGCTCCTGCTTCCCTGGGGGGCTGCTGAGATGGTGGGCGAAGGCTGACCGGGATGGTGTGTGGTCGAACAACGGCCTTACAGGTCAGTACATTCCCTGAGGTTCTAGAGTCCAAATTGGCCCTCCTACTTCATCATGGGGCCCCAAAATGTAACAGATACCAGGAAGGAAACTAATAGCAACTTATCACAAATACATGTGTCTTAAAGTGATTATTTTTAGTGTCAGGCTTCCATGATGTCAGCAAGTTTCAAAATCCCCAATGGCCACCAACATCAATTTTCGTAACGGTACTTACACATCAAGAACTAACATAGATGTATACTATCGCTTTATGTCTACAGGTAAACTACCAACTGGACACCAAAAATAAACATTATTTTCACATAAAGCCTCTGGAAAAAATATTCTATGCCTCTGAAAATCAATTAGGAGTCACAGAAAAGGCAAGTGCTTACATACCAACATAACTGGCAAAATTTTTACTACTGTGGGAACTTTTTAAACCCATCAAGATTTCTATGGAATAGGTTTCTACCCCATAGTAAAATCATGGATTTTTTACTTGTCTGCAACATGCTACAGGGGAAAAATGCAAACCAATTTTTAAAAAGAAAGTTTCCCTGAGCTTTAATTCAAACTCCAGGAGGGCACATGTTTCTGTAAGTATTTCTCTCTTCTCTCTCTCAAGACCCTTAACCTAAGAGCTTCTGTGAAACAGCAAACATATCAAATTTAAAATATGCCCATAATAGGAAAACATTCATTGTAACAAATCATGTTGATTAATATAATGTTACTTGAAAATAGTCTGCATGTATTAGAATGCTTAGGGATTAAACAACTAGCAAATTAAGAAAACTAGTAACTCTAACTTAAACTTATAACTGAAACTGACAGAACTGAACTCAGTGCACTAAATCTTAACAATCATAGTACAAAGGTCTCTCCCAAATTAATACTCTCAGGACCATTTTTTCCCCCAAAATGGAAACCTTTTTTTTTTATCCCAGTTATAAAATTTGCACCAAATTGTTGAATATTGAAGTACAGAAATAGGTAAAACAGAAAGTGTCACATGACCTTACCCTCTCGAAAGTAACTGCTCTTAAGAGTCTAGTTGTTTTTTTTTTCTAAATAATTGTCCAACTGGGATATTATCTGCTTTACACGTTGCTTTTTCTTGTCTTACTCAGCACTGTAGCAGACATCTTACCAAGCATAGAGCATGCATGTGTGTGTAATGTTACACAGAGATGTAACGTATTTCATTTCATCTTAGAGCCTCTGCTTTTCCAACGGGTGCACAGGAGTCTTCCGCCCCAGCACGACTCTGAATGCAGCGTGCCCTGCTTCTGAAACAGTTCCCAACACGGACACAGCTGGAGAAGCCTGCCTCATACTCCGATCCAGACCACACGTCACTTCCTGTTCGACCACTGCAGCCCTCACTGAACAGCCCTACCCCACACTCGGCTCCCTTATCGCTTTACCTCTTACTACTCCATAAAAATCTGCACATTTTATTGAAATTAACCTGTTTAGCCAAATGAAATGGCTTGTAATTTCACAACTGCCCTCTGTCCTGTGTTCCCCTGTCATGGCCACCCCTCAACCTCACCCTGTCTCACTTCTGACCCAAACCCAGCTAGCTCCTTCAGAGACCGTCGCCTTCAGGAACGCTTCTCCCAGAGTGTCAACGTGATCCTCCTCTCTGTCTTCCCAGAGCACCTAACCTTGAACTTCTCTCGCTGTATCACAGACGTTAGGCTGTTCATCTGCACTCCCCACAGAACAGATCTTCCTGTGACAAAGGACCACGTCTTAATCACTTCTGTTTTCCCGGTAAATATCAGGTATATGAAGGGATGGATGATGTATGAAACAACAGCAACAACAAAAGACTGTAAAATCTAGACCACAAAGGACCTACGGGTTCCGACGCTGATTTGGCACTTACGTCGTATCTAGCCACTGCTCAGAACCAAGGGTAAGGGTTTGCCCACAGGAAAACTCTGGATAACAATTTCTACAGCTTTGAGTCTTAAAAAAACACCCCATAAAACAGTGTTTACTTTGAGTTTCACACATAACTCAGGGGGCGAAGGCGCCTTAGGTCTGGATACTAAAAGACTCACGTTCAGTGCTGTCCACTGGAAGGGAGTGCTGGAAGTGGGTCAGGAAGAGAAAATATTCCATTAATGGAAATCCTTTTATGAGACGGAGCCTCACAAGCAGCGCTGACCTCTTGCCCCAGCAGCTGAAGCTACACACAGTCACAGGCAGCTAGACGTCAAGCTGCACTCTGCCCACTGCCACTCCGGAAGGCCGACCACCAGCTTCCTGCAGCTCGTCTACTGACACCAGCACCAAAGCTTTTGCTTAGAACTGCCGCAAGGGCCAGATTAGCCTTACAAAAGTCTGGCTGAACCTCCCGGGCTCAGTTAGGCTAAGCAGAAATATCTGTTTTCGGCATTCTGAAAGCAGTGGATTTCTAAGCAGCCTACTTCAGATATTCTAAGTACTTGAAATAGACTCTGCTCTCTGTCAGACACAGAAATTATAATTTGTCTTCCCCCACTCTCATCAAAGCTGACAGTAGAAAACAATACTTGAGATTTTATTTCAGGTATTTTATACACATACTCTATTTCATATACTCACTCATATACACAGAGTATTAATTCCAGATTAATCATCTACTAGACTATGAACTATTTAAGGACAGGGAGAGTGTCTGTTCATCTTTCTATCTACTGCATATCGTGCATATAGTGTATCAAGCATAGTGATCAATGTACAAAGGTTTCTGTAAACCATGCTTTGTTCAGTAACGAGTCTGTCTATGAAATGTTCACAACACAGTTTTCTCTTTACTAAAAATACATACCTTCACTTCTGCAAGTATGGCTGTGAGGGTCCTAACAGGATGACCATCTACAGATAGCAACTATAAATTCTTAAACTCTAAACAAAATACAAAATCGATTGTCTGAAGCCTTTGGAGAATGATCAAAAACAAGCAGATTCTGGAAGGGAGTCCAGACAGGGAAGCCTGAGACTGGGCAAACTGACTGGTTTTAGAGTTTTTAGCCTGAGTGGCAGAATCTGAGGCAACCCCAGCGCCGAAGTGTGAGGGACAGACACTAGGAATGACAGAGTCAGAGACAGGGGGCCTGCAAGTTTGTGTAAAAATCCACCCAAATCTCTGGCTGACCCCAGGACCTTGTATGCCACAAACAAATGCAGAAGTCAAACAAAGAGAAGACCTGAACTGAGATCTGCACTCTGCTCAGCAAGTCTGCAGTCTGAAAGCCACATCACCACTGTTCCTCAAACAGCAGAACAGCATCCAGAGTCTTGACAACACAACGCTCACTATGCCCAGGACACAATCCAAAATTACTCCACATACAAAATACTGGAACACTGTGACTCACTATCAAGATAAAAGTTGATCAAGTCAGGTCAAATCCAAGATGATGAGGATTTTGGAATTAGACTTTAAAGCACCTGTTTTATCTGCACTCAATGACACAAAATAATGTTTAACACCTGTAATGAATAAAAAGCAGGAAATCCCAGCAAAGAAAAATTTTTTTCATATACACATATTTATACATGAAGCAAATAATAAATTCTGAAACAGATCATTATAATACCTGATATAAAAAAATTATCTGATGGGCTTAACAGAAAAATCAAGATAATGTAAGAGATAACCCATGAATTGAAGATAGAGAAGGTGAAGTCCAATCTAAAGAACAGGGTGGGGAGGGGGGAAAGAGAAAAGAGATACAGGAAACATTTTGAGAATATCAAAACATTGATCATACGTGTAACTGGTCTCCAAAGGTGGGGAGAGAAAGGGTCATAAAAAAGTATTTGAAAAAGTAATAGCTAAAATATTATGATGAAATGGACAAATCCCTTGGGGTGAGGGGAAAGACCACAAAAGATGAAATAGGAAATGTGATTAGTGCCATGTCAATTAAAGACTGAACTCATCATCAAACTTAAAGCTCAAAGGGCTTCACTGGTGAATTCTATCAAATACTTAGGATGAAACAGCATCAAACTGACATAAATACTTTGGGGTTTAAAAAAAAAAAAGGAAAGGAACACTCCTCACTTTATGAAACCAGCATAACACTAATATCAAAATCTGACAAAGATGTGATATATGAAAAAAAAAATTAAAGGCCAGTATCACCCATGCACATAGATGCATTTGAACCCAACAATATATAAAAGAGATGATCATTAGTAGGGTTTTACTCAGGAATGCAAAGCTGGTTTAATTCAGACCAATCAATCAATGTAATTCACTATATTAACAGTGTAAAAAAGTAATCTTCTGTGTTCATTTCAATAGATGCAGAAAAGGCATTCAATGGAATTCACCACCCAGTCAGGATCAAATCTCTCAGCAAAACAGATAGAAGGGGACTTCTTTCACGTAACAAAGGGCATCTACAAAACCCTCTGGCTGTTACCACTTTTAATGCCTTCCACTCCAGGAACAATGGAAGAAGGCCTAATCACACTACCTGTACTCAAGCATTACACAGAGATGCTAGCCGATACAACAATGCAAACTGAATAAATAAAAAGCATACAAATTGTAGAGAAAGAAGTAAACAATTTATGTAGGTGATAAGATTGTGTACACAGCATATCCTAACTAATCTATAAAACAAGTCATGAAAACAAGTGAATTTAACAAGGTAGCAAAATACAAGGTCAATATACAAAATTTTCTATTAGGAGGAAAAAAAATTAGAACATAAATTTTTAAAATATCCATTGTACAACAGTATCAAAAAACATAAAATATTTAAGAATGAATTTAACAAAAGGCAAGTAAGACTTTAACCCTGAAAAGCATAAAATGCTGATAGAAATTAAAAATCTATAAATGGAAAGATATACCATGTCAAGGAAGCGAAGATTCAGTGTTGTTAAGATGTAATATTTCCATTAAATAATCAATACAGTGCAATTACAATCATTATCCCAGCAGAATGTTTTGTGAAAGTTAATAAAATAATTCTTAAATTTATATGGAATTGAAAAGGACCTCTATCCAAGCAATCTTGAAAAAGAAGGACAAAGTTGAAGGGACTGCATCACTTAACTTCATGTCTTATTATAAAAAACTACGGTAATGAAGATAGCGTGGTAGTGACATAAAGATCCATAAATCGATGAATGAAACAAAAAAGAACATGCGAAAAATAGACCCTCGCTTACATAGTCATGTAATTTTCATCAAAGGTGCCAACACCATCAGTGGGAGCAAAACACCTTTCAACAAATGGTACTGGAAAAACTGGATATCCACATGGAGAGAAAATAAATTTTGAACTCTCTGCATCACAACATACTCAAAAAGCAATCTGAGATGTATCACAGACCTAAAAGAAAAAGCTGTAATGGTAAAGCTTTTAGAGAAACACAGGAGACTAGCTTTATAACTTATAAACAACTCTAGCATTTCTTTGAAGCTGGCAAAGATTTGTTAGCTGACAGAAGGTAATAATCATAAAAGGAAAGAAAAACCTAATATATTAGACAGACATCACGAAATTAAAAACTTCTACAGATCACAAGACACGATGAAGAAAATAACAGGAAAGCCACAACTGAACCAATATTCACAGAACACATCTAACAAAGGACCTATATCTGAGATATTTAAAAAAGCTCCTACAACTCAATGATGAGAAGACATACAGCCCATTTACAAATAGGCAAAGGACCTAGAAAGACACTTCAAAACAGAAGATACAGGCGTGGCCAGTAAGTACATGAAACAAACACATCATTACTTATCAGGGAAATGCTAATGAACACCACAGGAAAATACCAACATGATCCCAATGGTTAAAAATGCAACAGATTGAGAGCAGACACCGAAGAGGACATAGAGCCTCTACAGCTGGCTTGCACCGTTCCTGGCCATGCAACAAGGTATGATCAGTTGGGGAAAAGTATGGGAATTTCTTGTAAAATTAAATACCGCAAGTTAAATCTTAAGCATCTACTCAAAAGAAACAGAAACATACAATCACAAAATGTAAAAAACTGTATGAAGACTTGTGTGAAAATGTTCACGGCAATTTAATCTATAATAACCCCAAACTGAAAACTGCCCTGGTGAATGAATAAATAAACTGTGGCATATTCAAGTAATGGACTACTAGTGAGTGATCGAAAGAAATGAACTACGGGGGCGCCTGGGTGGCACAGCGGTTAAGCATCTGCCTTCACGCTCAGGGCGTGATCCCAGCGTTCTGGGATCGAGCCCCACATCAGGCTCCTCTGCTGTGAGCCTGCTTCTTCCTCTCCCACTACCCCTGTGTGTGTTCCCTCTCTCGCTGGCTGTCCCTATCTCTATCGAATAAATTAATAAAATCTCAAAAAAAAAAAAAAAGAAAGAAATGAACTACGAAGTAAACAACAGTATGCAAAAATCATGGACATGAACACTCAGAAAAACAAGATAGAAAGAGTATCAACGTATCAGGTCATGCCAAATCTAAAATGACCAAGATTTAGAATCAGATAGAAACTTTAAAGCACCTATTGTAATCATGTTCAATGATGTAACACTTGCAATAAATGAAAAAGAGAGTATTTTTCTGGAACAGAGAAGTAGAATAGATAATATTTTGAACATTTATGTGCTTACGCCCTATGCTAAGCACTTGATATGGATAATCTTATTAAATCTTAACAATCCAACCTCATCTTATAAATGAAGAAATTAAAGTAGAAAGAAGTTACGTAGGTAGTCCAAAGTCACGTTGCTAGGATGATTCAGAAGCATAAGCATAATTCTTTAGGGCTCCCTAACTCACACTAAAGTCAAACAGAAAGGAGAGGATCACTAAATAAGTTTTTAATTTTTAATTAACTTGAAAAGTGTATCTGGGTTGGTGTGAGGTGGGGGAGCGCTATGCTAAGGGAAAACACTTCAAGAAAATATCAAACGGAATATAAATTAAACATCTGCTCCCCTGTGATTAGGTTTGCCACACCTGCAAGCCTCACCATCTTACCTTAGGGAACTGCTTTACTGGGATTAACACTTTCTGTCCCAGCTTCATGTTCTTATTAATCACCACATCGATGTACTTTTCTTCATCCTTGCCTTCTCCTTTTTGAAACTTTTCTATTTCTGTGGAGGGAAAAAGAGAACGATGAAGTGTCTGACGTAGAACCCCAGAGGCTGGAAGTTCTGTTAGCTCTACTGTGGCGTGAACTCAAATACAGAACTGCGGACTATCAGATCAACAGGAGTCTTCAAGTAATGACCTACTTCCCATTTTATCAATCATTCTTCGCCAGTACGGTAGAAAAAGGGCATGTACCATGGCTCTGCAAAGTCAAACCTCAATAGCCCATGCTAATGGAGGGAACAATGAACTAGCTAAAAAACAGACACAAACAAAAGTAAGTTTCTTGGGGCCTTCTGGAATCCAGGAGAGAGGCTGCTCAAACTGCTAAGAAAGCCAGAAAACATTCTCCATTCAGGGTTACAAAGTACTGACATCCCTATCCATCAGCTCTGCCTGGCTCTCCCAGGCTTACACCAGCAGGAACTGATTCTTAAAGATGGCATGAAAAGCCCTAGATAACCTTCTGTCCGTTGACCTCCACAACCAAATCTACCCTCCTCACGAGGGACACGGATCAACTACAGGTACTCAAGTCTTCGTTAACGTTCTTTTCTCTGCCCTACATCAGGCTCCCCCCCTAGGAGCCTGCTTCTCCCTCTCCCACTCCCCCTGCTTGTGTTCCCTCTTTCCCTGGCTGTCTATCTCTGTCAAATAAATAAATAAAATCTTTAAAAAAAAAAAAAGAGTGCTGGGGAGAGATGGAGGCAAGCAGGAAAGGCCCTTAAGATAATACAAAACTTCCAAATAAACTGATTATTTAGTCTGCTTTCTTGTAGTACCCTAGGTTTTGATCCAGAAAACGAATTCTAAACAGAATCTGTATGGGAACAATGCACATTAAAGTAGAAGGATATGAAATGTGAAGATTTACTTAGATAATCCTTATTATTGTTTTTGAAAACATCTTTAAGAGTACTTTTAATTTTGATTTTTTCCTATAAAAGTGAAATATATACAAGGTAAAAATTTAAAACAGTGTAACAGGATGCAAAATCAACAGAAAAGGTTCCTCCTACACCCATACTCCAGAGGCAACGACTATAACAATATCATATACTCTTTCAGAAGTTTTCCATGAATATATAAGCTTGCGCGTGCACACGCACACGCAGGGTTTAAAAACTGTAGAACTAATGGTGTAGATGGGTTAAATTAGTTTTGTTTCCCTCAGTAAAGAACAATAAGTCACATGTCATCTGCTCCACCAAGTATAATAATTCATGACTTCAGCTTTAATTAGAAGAAAATTAATTTCACATTTTTATTTATGCATTTATGCTATAATTTGAAATGCCTTTAGCATAGAAGATTCAACAAAATTAGATATACTGAAACTTTGTAGAAAGAAAAAAAAGAACTTTTAATGTACATAAACATTTGCTAAAATAGGTGTAATCACCTATTGTCAGATAACGCTGCATTTTTATGATTTTGAGCACTTAACATACACGTGACATGTAGCTCCAGTCAGCATTCAAATGTCATTCCTCACATCAGTGACAGTAAGCATTTCAATCAACACAGAAAATCATAAAGGTTAAAAAATTAGAAAAAAATATGTGTTTTACAATATATTACATTGAAGTTTGAGATATACTATGATTTTGGAAAATTAAAATTAAAAAAAAATAAATATAAAATACCTAATTTCCTCTCTAGAAAGTCAACTTTGAAAATCTTATGTTGCTAAAATATCCTGTTACCTTAAGTAAGCTTTGAATTATGTTAAAACACTTCACTGTTTAGATCTATTTGAAAATTGTGAAGCATGCGTGTCTGCACAGACTGGACCTAAGCCCCACACAGCAGCAGCAGGAGCCCCAATCCCTGGGGTCAAATGCACCTGGCTTAAATCACGGCTGCTGAACTTTTCCCGGGCCCTGCAGCTACCAAATTCAAAACCGGTCAAAACTTCTGTGGTTTTTTGGGGGACTGTTCATTCAATCAACAATTCTGTAATTTCCATGCGATTGAGGATTGTAAGTAGTTTGATGTTTTCAAGAAGTCCCATAAAACACAACGCAAAAAAACCCAAAAAAACAAAAACAAAAACGCAGGGGGGTGGGATTGTACAACATGATGTATAAATCTGGTGTTTATGCCCCTCCCTCTGGGAGTTTCATTTTCCAAAGCTCATGTGAACACCTACCTCTCTGATCTTCGAGGTCCTTGACACCACCCACGGGGATATAACCTCTTTGTTAACTGCAGCCAGTGATTGCCAACCATAGAGGAAATCCAATCAGGTTTCTGAGGTCGAATGCATGAGGGATTTGACTTTTACTAATCCTCAGATTACATTTGTTACCACACAGTTCAATGTACCAATGCCATCTCCCAGCTCAGAAATAATAAGCAAATGTGTGATCAGGTTTTAGATAATGCAGAGGATTAAAATGTTATGTTTGCAAACCATAAACATCAAATTTCTGTCAGCCCAGAAATCTAGTGTCAGTTACAATGTTTTTTTTTATTTGTTCATTTCTTTTTTGTTTTTGCCTTGGGCGACTACAGCAATGGCCACTCACCTTTTTATTTTAGCCCATCAAATACAGTAAAATCCAGTAATCCTCTACAAAACAGCCAAATCGTCTTTGGATTTACATGCGTTAAATTTTCAGTATTTATTTAAAATACTGAATAATTTGAGCACTGTAAATTTAAGTTAAAAATGCTTAAGTTCAGGGCACCTGGGTGGCTCAGTCAGTTAAGCATCCGACTCTTGATTTCAGCTCAGGTCATGATCTCAGGGTTGTGGGATTGAGCCCCATGTCAGGCTCCAGGCTCATCGGGGAGTCTGCTCGAGGATTTCTCTCCCTCTGCCCCTCCCCCTGTTCGCTCTCTCAAATAAATCTTTAAAAAAATGCTTAAATTCTCTCATAGAATCAAGCACATTTAAACTGCTATTTTCCTTTTTCCAAGCAACTCCATTTCTATGAATTCACCCTACAGACATACTTAAATGTCAAATATTATGTACAAAGCTTATAGCATTGTCTTTAATAGCAAAGCACTGAAAATCATCTAAACGTCTATCAACAGGAACCTGGTTATAGAAGTTAGGGCACACGTGCACTATGAAATAGACTTTACAAGATCAAGAACTCTATGTTTTGAGAGAAAAAGGCCTCCACCAGATACACCATTGAGTATACACACAGACACACACACAGTGGGAAACGGTGTAACAATATATGGTCATATTCACTTGTATATGCACAGAAAATGTCTCTCTACTTACAGATAAGAACTAGCAACAGCGGTAACTAGCGGGCATGAAGGAATCAATGGATAACATGTAGGACTTTCCCTTTTATGTTGTTCTAAATTTTTGAAACATGACTATCTCACCCATTCAAATTACATAAAAGTAAATTTTAAACATTTTATAAAATTTTTGAAAATACTGAAACAGAAGAGAATAAAAATGTATACCAAAATGGCCATGTTTATATTTTGCATCTAGGCTAGTAACCCAGAGCATTACTCTCTCTCTTGATCATTCACTATAAGTTCTGCATTCCTGTTACTTTACTGAAACCGTAGGGGAATTTACCCGGACCGCTCATCTCACTTGAAGCAACAGACAGACTTCCAAAAATTACACGTAAAACATTTTATTTTGAGAATCCGGTAATATTTTAAATGCAATGGGGTTCACCTGGGTGAGCAGTGAAGACCGGCACCTACCCAAAAGTGCTGACTGGGTTCTGATATGTTGAGGAAATGTACTGGGTGCTGGGAACAGAATATAGAGAATGTGTGGCATGGAAAGAGACAAATTTAATACAATGCACACAGTGCTGCAGGAAAGGGACTAGCAGCTTTGGAACTGGGACAATTATTTGAAAAGCTAGCAAGTATGTGCTACAGGGTAAGGAGTGGAGTTTGTCAGGAAAGGAAATGATGAATTCTTCACTGCAGATAAGTGGCCCCGTGTAACACTAGTTCACATTCGCTCATTCGATTAGTCAGACCGTACAGGTGATAGATGGAGTTTTACTAAGAGAGCAAAACCTATTTTTTCCCTTTTCTCTTCAAATAGTACAAAATGGAAAAGATCAGACAAGTAAGGACGACAAGATCCTGCCATCACAGAGCCCATCAGGGAACAAGCTCAGGCATGAACTCCATTTCCTGGCCCCATGTCCTGGGTTCCTACAGAAAGACAGAACAGGTTCAGGGTGAGAGGAGGGGTCATTCTCTTGGGCCAGCACACAGAAGAAGTGAGAACAAAAGCATAAAAGGGCAGACCACACTCCTAAGGTCAAAACTGAGATCCTAACAGATCAGTAATGATAGGGAGCTACTGAAAGGTGTTAGGTGGGGAGCGTTGTGATGGGAGACGTCCTTAAGGAAAGGCAATCTGGCAGCTCCGGAGCACGTGACATGGATGCGATGCAGAGAGAGAGAGAGAGAGAGAGAGAGAGGCAGGTTAAAACATAACTAGATAATAAAACAGTCTGTCAGGATGAAAAACCACTGTGGGACGGCACCAGACAGTTTCTTCATAGTTGACGTGGACAGAAGACAAATGAGAAAGCCGTCAGAGGCAAAGCCTTCATATTTAGAGAAAACGTCAAGCCTACTGAATATCCAATCAGAGAAAACTTGCAGGACACACCTGTGCTCCTGTCCCCATGCTGTCTTCTCTATTCCACAACACCCACCGCTGTCCACAGGTTCTAAAGCACCACACCCACCATGCCGTAGGTAGTCTTTGAACTTGCTCTCTACAACTGGAACATTCTGTGGGCTTTTTGCTTGAGATGCCTTCTCTTTGTCGTCTCCAACTAAATTCTACTTCCTAGAAGCGCTGTCCTTGAATTTCCAACCAGTTTGCCAAAAACAAAACAAAACACAGCACTCTAGCATGATGCTTACCACAGGTCTAACCTCCTCCTTCACATCTGGCTTCTCCGACAGACTGTCAGCTACCCCCTTTCAATCCCTTTCATGGTGACTGGAAAGTAGTGAGGGCTCCCGGTACACGCTGTGAGACTGGATGATGAAAAGAACTCATCGTTACAAACACACATGCTTATAGCCTCACCTTTTATTCAGTCTTTTTGCTGCTTTATCTCACATCATCCTGACCATATTCCAGGACCGGTGAGCGTTATTCACATTTCACACAGGAGAGAAGTTTGAAAATGTGTTTCTAAAAGTCACACAGCTTGCGAGCAACATTACCGAGACTCAAACTGAGGACTCTGAATGCAGGACACTTTCCCAACATATACCACCCACAGGTCATTAAAACATTTTGTCTAGCTAACAACCCCATCGGGCTTGTAGCACACAGTGTTTCTATACATTCTTTACAAAACAGGTCAATGAAAGAGTGCACTAACGAACCAACACATTCCTGTGCCGAGCCCATATGGAATTCATCTTTTAGGTCAGAAACCGTTAGCCAGAAACCCTGATACTCTGCAACTCTGCCTATTCCTAGAGCTTCTGTTCTTTCCCTGGGTGAATGATGCAGGAAACAGGATTCCAGAAGGAAACATATGGCATTCAAACTGGGTAATCTGAAGAGGGTTTAGTTAAGGGCCTATCTATTAAAGGTGCAGAGAATCTGCAATAGCAACAAAGAATGGTGTAACACTTCAGGATCAGCTAGCAAGGGAGGTGTTACTGCCCCAAGACATGAAGCACGAAGGGGCAAGGAAAGAGGCTGTATGGTGAGGGCAGCCTGACGGGGTCACAAACTCCCACAGAGGGAAGCAGACAAGTCGCAGTAACCTGACAGGGAAAGAGCCAAAGAGAACAAGCACTCTGATCTCACCTCTCTTTCCCAATACTCGTCGGCTGGTGCCTTCCACTGGGCAGGTACTGACCCAGCTACAAGCCAGAGTGTCTGCTAAGACCACCCCCCTGCCATCCACACCAGCCTCCGGGGCACAGAGCAGAGCGGAGAGGGTGGAAAGAGGACATGGTAAGGCAAAGAGCAGCTCTCCAGTCCTATATCTTCGGTAAAAACCGAAGGAGTCGTTAAAGAATTTCTGATGTCTCCTTTCCATGTGAGCTTACCACATTGAACATAACACAGCAAAAGGCTGAAAGTTGTTTCAGAGAACACTTAAACCAGTGCTAACGAGGTAACTATTGTCATTACTCTGTTGACAATGATTCACCAGGTACAGGACTCTGTGTTTGACTTACAGTCTCTCTTTGTTCTACCAAATCTATGATCTATCACGTCTATTTTACAGAATAAGACCAGAGGATTCAAATGGTTAACAAGTTTGGGCAAAAGTTAGATAATAAGAAGTTGAGTCAGGATTGACATCAAGGTATATCTAATGTCAAACACATCTTACTAGTTGTTTAAAAGCTACTGCAGGGGTACCTGGGTGGCTCAGTTGGTTAGGCGTCCGACTCCTGATTTTTGCTCAGGGTCATGATCTCAGGATTGTGGGACTGACCCCCACCTTGGGCTCTGCACTGAGTATGGAGCCTGCTTCAGATTTGCCCTCTCTTCGCCCTCTGCCCCTCCCCCCACTGATGCATGTGCACTTGCTCTCTCTCCCTCTCTAAAAATAAACAAATAAATAAAAGCTACTTAGTAAAAAAAAAAAAAAAAATCACTTAAAAGGGTCATAAAAGTGCAGGTAAATAGCACCACTGAGCCTGCACAAGGAAGCCTGAGTAGGGACAGAAATACAGTCAGCAGGACCCCTTTCCAACACCGTAGCCTGTCTGAGCTGATCAGAGAGGACAGGACTTAGCCTGGATCGATGGTAACAAGAAGCCCACACAAGGAGGAGAAAAACTACATGCTCAACATTCAGAAATCTATTTCAAAATAGTACAACAGCCCAGTTGGAGGACTTAAATTGATCTTAAAAGATATATAAATAGTGTTCAAAGCCACTATAAATTCTATTTGACAGTTTACTAAAACGTTACTGTGGCTGCTGGTCTGAAAAGAAATTTTTTAACTTCCAACATGACAAAGGTTTTCACTAAGGAATTATTTTATTTAAGCAATCCAAACCTAACTGAATACCTATTAGATTCAAACCAGAGTTGAATACACTAAAACCTGGCCAGAGTAGATTGATTCATATAGCTCATGATCTTACAAATAATCTTCCATAAACGGAAATAAATGGCACAGCAGAGTAGAGACGCATGTCACTGTCTAATAAGGATGAAAAGACTCATCGTAAACACACACACACACACCATCCAGGAAGCAGGACACAGTTGATACTCAAAATATTAAGAATGCTTGGAAATAAACTATTTTTATAAAGACAGAGCAAATATTTAGACAGGAATATCCTTAAATATACATACAACACGTAAGATTAAAACATATATAGAAAGAAAAGAAAGGAAACTCCTCCAGGAAAGAAAAAGGTTAATAAAGGGGAAGGGAGTAATTAATTCTACCCATCATAGGTAATAAACAAAAATAGACCAATAATACAGGCAGCCGGGATTTATTTACTATCTTCCGGGTATTAATCCTTGTAACACTGCAGCAAAGTAGCTATAATCTTCATTGTATGGGAAGGGAATAGCTGCTTGGAGGCATCCAGGGACACAGCAGAGGTCCCACAGCCAGCCCTGATCCAGGATCCCAACCACAGTTCATCTCTCCCTACAGCGATGCTCCCTCCAATTTCTGGTACTCCTGTAGTACAGGGATCTTGATTCTGATTGATAAAAAAATGCTTTGGATTATTTCATTTTTGCAGAAAGTCACCAAGCTACTGAAAATATCAAAAGAAATGTTTATCACAGTGCTTTAAAAATTGTAACATATAGAACAAATAGAGGCTAGTATTGCTCACTTAATACAGTGTTTAATCTGCAATGATTTATTTACAAGTATCTCATTATAGAACAGATTTCAAAAAGAACTTGTGAAAGCTATATGATTCTAAAGAATCAAATCCAGATAATTAAAAAATTCTGAGCATTACTCGGAATTATTATGAACATTTCATCAAATTCTTTTTAAGGAAAGAATAATGCTTCCAGTGTACTGGCACCTTAATTCCCCCTGAAATACATGCAGCCATTCACCAAACAAAGGGCATCATGGCAGAAAAAAGAGCAATACAAAGATACAGAATGATCATTCAATGCCTCAAGGGGAAATAAGTAGGTTACTGGATTTTGGTTCTAAATTCTAACAATTTTCAAAATAAACTTCTAATTGCAAAAGGTTGTCCCCCCTCTCAACAATTTTAAAACAATAAATGGGGGAACGGAAGGCAAGCTGAAGACAAAGCAGAAGCTGACACCCTGCAACCCGCGCCCCCCCACCCCCAGCCCAGTCCAGGAGGTATGCAACATTCCTTGCCACTCCTGGCTACCCTAAAACTAAGGAAAGGAAAAAAAAAAAATGGTTAACTGACAGAGATCACAGTCCTGCAAGACCCATAATTCAGTTTCCTGAAGCCCTAACATTACCATCCCCTCCATAAAATTGAGGGAAGCTGAGGAAGAAGGAAATATAAATAAAACGGAATTTCTTTGGACCTGCAGCTCATTGATAAGGACACAGTGATAGTGTAAACAGCCTTGGCTTGATGGTGGCAGTGGCAGCAGGGCCTCCAGCATCCTGGGAGTCTTCTTTAACATATGAAAGTGCTTTCTCAGCCTCCCCTTTCCCTTACCTCCCCCAACCCCATGTATATAATCAGCCACCCCTCCCAACCCAGGGCAGCAGCTCTATCTGCCCATGGGTCCTGTCCCCCTGCTTTAATAAACCACCATTCTGCACCAAAGACGTCTCAAGAATTCTTTCTTGGTTGTCAGCTCTGGACTCCACCCCACTGAACTTCACATATATTCCCAACCTCATCAATAAAGACCAAAGCATGTAAATCAGAGTTGAGATGCTCCCCAAAACTGGTAGAAGGTATTTAACAGGTTAAACAGTTCCTATACACTAGACACTCTACTGGAGGCTTTACCTACATTTAGCCCTCACAACTTCTCAGAGTGATGGGGCAGAAATTATCAACCCCTTTTCTCTTATACCTGATCAGCAGCAGAGCTGACCTTGGACTGCAGGATTATGGACTCTCAAAGGTTTTGCTGCTTCTCCAAATTACCATACAACTTTGGCTTCAAAACCAAACAAAACCTTCCAAGCCAACAGGTGAGCACAACAGATTGAATTCCACCACCAATAAATCAACAGAATTTTCAGGAACAATCCACCAACGGCATTTGTGGAATGCCCACTATTCACTGAGAAATATGACAGAAGCAACAGAGGGAGTTAAAAACATAATAAACGTACAGCAGGGCAAACTCATTCCCAGCACTCTGCTATGCGGAGTGCTGCAGACAACAAATGACCAGGGCTCAGGTTCACCCATGGTTCTACCAGTTCTAAAGGTGAATGTTGGCGAATTTCTCTTCTATTGATCCATTTTCATCTGGTAGTAAAGAAAGTTCAGAAGTAAGTATTACTTGGCATTGGCTGCAAAAAATGGTTCAGTTCCTACTTAAATCACCCAAACAAGGGAGGCAGGAAGACGGACCAAGAAGATGATGAGAGAAAGAGGCTAGGAAGTTCTTGAGTTTCCAAACAGACCAGTCCTGTTGGCTGTTCCAAATGCTTCAGGACTATTCTTGATAGAACCCAACACATTTGTCCAATGAAGATTTGGTAAACCCACAGATTAAATGCAGAAAACACTGCCGAGGTTAATTCAAGTTAGTAATGATTTAAGTTGGTAACTACTGAAAGGAGGGATGGGAGTAACTACTAAAGACTGAAAAGAGGAAAACCTACTTTTTTAGTTATACCTGCCTGAGGGTTACACCACATTTCTCACTTTTAATTGCAAACATCATTAAGTATACTGCAAAAGATCAGCTATCTTAAACAATTATCAGGCTCCAGAGGTCACCAATTAGAACCCTGCAAGGATTTGAATTAAAAAAGGTTTTATGATTAGGTGAAGTAATGATCCAAGAAAGAGATTAGCTCTGCTCCGACTGTACTCATTATAAAACCCATTTCCTTTGTGTGAAGATTCAGTGTCGTTCTCATTTATCCTGCTGGCATTACCACACTTGGAGATAGAAATATGACTGTACTAATGATATCCTGTAACAACCATATAATGCAAGCATTTTGCTCTCTATTACTTGCATATCTAATAAGATCACCAATGAATACTTTCTGTTGGTTAGATATACAAAATATAGACTCTAGGGCTATGACAGACTATTAAAAATAAATTCAAAGTAGGATATAATCATGTGATGTCTAGATAGACATTTTTAGGCTAGTTTCATAATCATCATCGGTCCCTATTTTACAGCAAAAAGAGTAATTAGGGGAAAACGATCCTTAACATATTAAATCATATTTTTCATAAGCTGATACAGGGTCACTTTTATAAAAAGAATACAAAAAAATAAATAGCACGATCAAGGATTTCAAGAAGATCCAAAGAACACATCTACTCTGATACTATTTAAAAGGCATATCAACAAAGCCATGAGATATACTAGAAAAATGAACACGGCTTAAAAAAACCAACACAGTTTAATATTAATACAAAACAAACAAGATGCCTAAAAATACCGTATTTCCCTCATAACTCAATGTTCTTCTAAGCTACCTGAAAAATGCCAAACAGGAATAAAACACTTTTTAAAAAACAAAATACAATAATAGCAGAGAGAAAAATTTTGTCACTCAAATTTCATCATCATAGAAGCTAAGACATTGATAAAAAGTCTATTTGGAAACACTGTAACAGTCCCATCTTCTGAGGACAGGAACATGCCAGCACAGACACATATAGGCCACTGAAAATGAGGACTGGCTTCCCATGTCAATGGAAAGCCGGGAAGAGTGACCCACACAAGGTCGTTCTCCAGCTACATTTTGTACACAGCTTCTCCTTAGGAGTCAGGTGCCACCTCTTCACAGTGGACATTCCCACTGGGGATTTTCTTAAAGGTATTTGTCAAGCTGGGTATAGATCTTTACATTCTAAACCAGTATATACATTAAAATCCTCTAGGGGTATAAAAACTCAACCATGCTAAGGGCAGTCAACTGCATTCGCTTGTTTTCATTTTGTCCTTCAACCACAGAGAATTTAGTTAAGCAATTATATAGGCTAGTGGGTTCCACTTGTCAAATCTCCTGACAACGGACTGATTTATTTTAAGGCTGAATATACAGATGACTTGTTACTTCACAGAACTGCCCCACGTGGCCTGTCCAGGCAAATGAGACAGAATTAAAGGATGGATAGAGGGCTTTACTTTGACTAAAACTAGCAATTACTATCTTAGGTTGATGTCTGACAGTCTTCTATTCTCTTGTCTTCAACACTAGAGGTGGGATAATTTGTTGTTCTAGTCTACAAATGAGGGAACAAACTGAGATAAGAACACTACGTGAACAGCATGGCCAGGAATCCAGAGAAGTGTTCCCCTAGACCAGTTTCAAGAATCCACCAATTTGTGTAGCAACTGTGGGCCACAGCACATAAACAGATACACAGTGGACATGAAGTATCGCTAACTCATGGGACAGGGAGAAGGAACAACCGGTTAGGGGGAAAAATATCTAACAAGACTCCGTAAGGCAAGAAATAATGCGGAGAAGCTGAAAAGCGCTATCTGGGAAAACCAGCCAAAATAACTGAAAATGCTTATCCTAAAGGATAAATAACTCATGAGAAAATGAAACATATATACAAATATTTCTGTATGTCATGTAAGAGGGGTTAGGTTTGGTAAGAAGCCAGTTGTACAGTTAGGACTGAAAGGCAGAAATCAGAGAGAAGATGATGACAATTCTAACGACGGCAAAACACTTCCAAGATGGAAGGAGCGAAGTTCAGGAGAGTTTACCGTCACCTACAGAGCCCTGACCGACACACCGACACAGACGGGTCCCAGCTGCCAGGATGTCACAGACAGGATTCAATCATCTGATGGCAGTTGGACTCAGAGGTTCTTTTCAACCCCGAGATTTACACACACCCTTATCGTCTGTGTCCCTGACCAGCTCTTACACACACACAAACCTGTTCTTCATCATCATAGCCCCAGTCCCTAGTTCTGCACCAAAAATACAACATGCATTCAAAATATATTTATCGAGCGAATGACAGAGAATGATGGGATTCTCCACGGAGAGCACAGTAAGACTTGATGAACTTTTAAGAATCCCCACAGGTTTAATTAACCAAGACAAAAGGCACCTGTCTCTCTCTCCTATAAACAAACCGTCTCTGCCACTTCCTAAGCTGTGGTCTCTGGTCTATACTCGGACATGGACATGCCTGAACAGGAGAGACCGGGGGTGGGGGGGGCGCTGACTCTTCCCCTTTTGCTTCCAGTTCCTGGCAGCATGCGGCCTGGGGCTTCCAGTTCAAGCAGTGAGAGTGATTCCCCCACCATCCCAGAGCCACTCTCACTCCTCAGCAAGCCAGGACCCTCTGCTCAGAGGCCTGAGTCCAGCCCTTGAGCTGCCTCTTCAAGCTCCCTGAGGAACCACACTGACTAGGCCTTGGAACCCTGGCTCCACGGAGCGCTTCCTCCGTTTCTTCCTCGGCTCCCCATGCCCTGAGGATGAGGGTCTGACTAGTGTGACTGGTCTGCGTTACTTCTGTGTCCACACTTGCTTTTCCAGCCACCCGGCACCTGTCTAACCGACTCTTTATACTAAATCGTCTCTATGAAAATACCTGGTATGATTTCTGTTTACCTGACTGATATATGATCCTGGAAATTCCTGGAAGTACAGCGGAAAGGACCTGCAAATCAGCAGGCTCCGGGTCTTAAGTATTATGTGCCAGGTCCCATGCTGGACCTTCAGGAGGGCCCTCAAGGGTCCCACTGAGCACAAAGCAGGCAGAGAAGTGGCAGGGCGCACAGGGGCTGGAGGGGCAGCCCGAGCTTGACACCAGAGCACCTGTGGCAAGTCCCTTACCCTCACTGAGCCCTCACTTCTTCATGTATAAATATGGGGGGGAAACCCAGGCTTTTGAGACCTGTCCCCGACACCTGGGGTTGGGAGTCACTAATCTAATGGCACTGAGCCTCTTCTAATTTGATTCTTCCAGTTCTGTATTGCCTGGAAACTCGATTAAATTTTAGACCAGTGATTTATAATAGCAACAGGGCCCTGAAGAAAAGGCCAGACAGCTTTCCTAGGCATACAGCATACTTGAGCGCGCATCTGCTTTACCCGCTGAGAGCACGACCTTACGTCCTCGGCCCTAAAGAGGTCCGAGAAGGCAGAGAGCAGAGGCTGGCACATGAAGCAGAACTGCGGTGGTTCGCTCCCTGCTCCACGCCCCATCTATACCATAATGATCACATTAGAGTTGGGAAAGATGGCATCGATGTAATGACATTAGCATAGATGTTCTCCATACAATGGAACCATAATGAATATCCTGGAGGCTGAATTATCTGAGCTAAATTTCTGATTTCCCCTGTGAAAAGCACAAAAAACACAATATAATCTGGGAATATGCAACTGCAGGTGATGTTTACCTTGAGAAGCATACCTATCAGCATTCTAATTTGAGTAACATAGAGTAAATTCCTATGAATATATAACCATTCAACACATTATTCAGAGGGAAAGTGTTTATCATCTTCAAAACATTTGCTATTCCAAGAACTAATTACGTTTACAAACTGCGTTGTGAATACCAGAAGGCAGTAGACGTACAGATCATACTGTTAATTATGCCTCTGACAGAGCAACTGGATCACAGGTATTACATACAAATGCTACAGCCAGCCAAGTCCTTTAAATTCCATGATCTCAAGTTTGCGAACAAATGAAGGCAAAACATGAGCATAAAATGAATGTAAAATTAAGTTGCTTAGAGGAAAATTCAGAAATAGCCTTAAGTGAATGCTTAATCGAGTTATTTGTCACCTCTTTTTGCTTACGGCACCCCCAGAGCAGCATATTAACCTATGGCTCTAGACAAGCACAACTGTCTAGCTTTTTGACACCTGCAACAAGAAGAGTATAAATTAATGATGATATGGGAAGAAGAGCTTAATTTAGTGAGACCTGAAGTGATAAAAACTAATAAAAACACGCGTTCAAATTGCAGACCGCACTTACATACAGTTAGACATTGGGGAAAAAAGGAAAAAAAAAAGCAAGTCAGAGGGCTCTCAGTCCCCGTGACTATCAATCAGGGACACTGACACCGACTTCTGCAGCTGGAAGGACTAACCACACACGTCACATGCCACGCCTCGACACGGCGCACAGCAAATTCCAACCTCCCACACATTCCATATTTCTGCACGTTAATGTGAGCAGAGGTATATATGAAGAGAAGGCTAATGAAACTTCAATGGAAAGTTTAAATATTAATATACTTAGCATTAGAGACAAAGACTTCCAGAGCGACCAGAGTCACAGTAACTCCTGATTCTTGGCGGTCAGCAACCTGAGCAGCGGCACTGGTGCCTCCACCGGGAAGGACGCTGGCAGGGTCACACCAGGGGACCGTGAACATGAAGCTGGAGATGCTTCAACGCTTCCGTCCTGACTCACCCAGGGCAAGTGGTCTAGTCAGGTGAGTGCCTTACCCTCCCTGAGACTCCATTTCCTTACCTGTAAATCGGGGGTCACCCAGTATCTCACCTAGTCGAGGTGGAAATTAAATGTGACACCAGTCAACGACCTGCAAGAGCTCCTCGAGCGTCATGAACCGGCGGCAAGGGCCCAGGCAAGCCCGGTCTGGGAGGCTAGCTCTAAGCAGCACAAGGAAGCTGCAGGCCACAGGTCAGAACGGGGAGCCTTCCCACGGCAGTTACACGAGGCCTGCAGGGGACGCTTGCATTCCCCCTGACAGCTTGGCCAGCTCTCTAAACTCAGACCTGAGGAAAGACACGTCTGCTTCCCCCCAAAGAGCAGGGAAGATGGTATGCTGGGCGAAGGAACAGTTCCCGAGAACAGTGAAGAGAGCGGAGCACAGGCACAGTATCGATAGAAAACTGTGCCTCTGGGATGACTGAACAAGGAAATAATATCAAATTGGAAAGTGTATAAGAGCATATACAGGTGTATTTCCACACGACAGTCTGTCCACCACATCATTCCTACCTAGAAGGACATCACACACTCACACCACACGTACACAGGGACTCTGGACGGCAATCAAAACCACACAGCAGTACTGCCCAAGAGAACTTTCTGCGATGGTGGAAATGTATATCCATGCAGTCCAACACAGTGGTCACAGGCCACATGTGGCTGCTGAGCAACTGAAATGTGGCTAGTATGACTGAATTTTTTGTTTTATTTCATTTTAATTAATTAATTAAAACTTGAATAGCTTCGAGGCACCTGGGTGGCTCAGCTGGTTAAGCGTCTGCCTTCAGCTCAGGTCATGATCCTGGGGTCCTGGGATGGAGCCCCACATCGGGCTCCCTGCTCAGCGGGGAGCCTGCATCTCCCTCTCCCTCTGCCTCTGCCGCTCTCCCTGCTTGTGTGCACGGGTGTGCTTTCTCACTCTCTCTCTCTGTCAAATAAACAAATAAATCTTTAAAAAATTTAAAAAATAAAAAATAAATAAACTTAAATAGCAGAAGTTACCACGGCACAGAATTAGACTACAACTAAAAACTAAAAAGGAAGTGAAAAGGTATGTGATCGGCAGAAAGAGATGAAACGAAGTTCAAACCTTTATTTTTTTATGCAACGACAATCGACTGAGCCCTTACGACAATCGACTGAGCCCTTACAACCTGCTCCCTAGCAAACACCTGGATGGGACAGACTAGTCCACATGGACTTGGTGTCAGGCAGCCCTGGGCTCGATAAATGGTGGTTATGCTACTGAATGGTCATGATACTGACCCCATTCTCAAGAAGTAATACATGTGCATACTCACAACACAATGTATACATTTTCATCACTTTAAGAAAAGTACAAATGATATATTACAAAATGTAAAGGAGGCACTAAACTGATCTAGGTCCAAGATCAGGAGGAACGTGAACATAAGCAGTACGTTCGCAGAGCCTAAAGGAGCGGGCCTGGGTATGTGCAGGGGCGTCCTATGCGTGGGGGGCTGCGTGAGCCAAACGCTGTAGATGGGTCTATGGCAATGTCTGCAAAGACCACGAAGCAGCAGAGTGACAGAAGCATAAGGTACGAAGTTGGGGGAGGGGTCCGGTGACAGAGCTGAAGAGGCAGGCAGACCTCAGGCAGGTCAGGAAGGGCTTGCAGTGCTGTGCTAAGCAGCAGCTCCTTCAGGGTGGGCTGGGAAGCCTGGGGCACTTACACGGGGCAGGAGCGGCATGAGGTCTCGGTGGTCAGGAGGAGAGAAACTGCATCCTGCAGCAGTGCCCCACGGCTGCTCTGTTCCAACTGATGATTCTGTGTCCACGGCTATTTGTGTTAAGGCTAAACTAATTTAGTGAACAAAGATGCCACAAAAAGGCTGTACAGGAATGAAAAGATACGATAAAGAAAAAGTGGGTTTGAGACCTCTATAGGCCTCTATATGGTAACTACCCACATCAGAAGAGGGAAACAAATTAAAAACTTCAACAATTTCATGCAGAAAGCACAAGATGTGCTGGTATGAACTTTAACGAAAAAACTCACATATTATATGTTAAACTTAGGGCCAGAGGCTGAAGACCGCAGAAAGTGAGAATCCCCAAACAGCAGCACCCCAAAATGTCTTCTTGTCACTACAAGGTCATTTTATTCTGAGACTAAAATGTGAAAGAAAATTCTGTTATATGACACCTATGAAAGAAGAAACAAAAAAAGAAATTCCTACATTACAACTTTTCTACAAGACAGGATGAAAAAGACTAAGCTACATTTTGGGACATCTGGTAAACAAATATAAATCTTACTGAAGGATGGGTAGAAATGTAGGATTTCAGGTGTCTATTCCTCTAATCTACTTGTAGTTCAAATCTCTGGAATTCATTCCTACCTCTCTCAAACGCATTTAGATCTCTTAAACAGTCTCTGACACCGTTTCTCAGCTTCTTGCTCAACAGCTACATGGGATTCTTCTCAAAATGACCTTTACAACTCATAGAAATAATATGTTAACAGGGGATATTTTTGCCTGAAACAAGAACCATGTCATGACTGATATTTTATGTGGACTTTTAAAAGTCTTAATGCCAGAACATCACACCTTAACGTGTGCTCATGAGTCACCAATCAGATATATTCAAAGGCCCTAAATTCTAAGAAAGAAAATATTACGAAATAAAGGGAACAGGGCTCCAAAAATCAGCCAATGCTGTTTATGTCTCTTTTATAAATTAAGTGTTTGCTCAGCCACACATTATTACGGCATATGGTGTAAGCAGAGAAAGAGACAAGGTCAGCATTTACTGAGAGGTTCCTGAATACCAGACAAGCACATTTCAGGCACTTTTAAATATCTTAATGAAACTTTGAGGGAGGTAACAAACACAGGAGGGTCTTCTCCTGCGTATCAAGGCAATGAATGGAAGTAACGGGCACTGAATCCACACCTGTTTTTAGCTACAGCAACAGCATCACATTCTGCAATGAGAATATTTAATTCAAGTTCAATATACTTAATATAAGCTTCCACTAATCCCTGGTTAATCGTTTTACCCATCTTCCCAAAGCTACTTTGCAGCATTTGCCATAATTGTTTAGCTCTGTCTTAATCATGGCTAATTTTCCACCACTCAGGACAGTGTCGTGGATGTATCCAGTACTGGATGAATAAACGAATACATTCTCTTCAACAATCATAAGATACGAATTCCCCGTTGATTTTTACCATGAAGTAGTTAAGTGACCTTTAGCAAACTAGTTTTCGGAGTTTTATTTTCCATTTCTTCCAGGAAATATTTTCTGACCTCTCTACCTCTTCCCACCCCAGTGCAGCCATCCCTATAATTGGGACTAACAGCCTCTATGACAAGGGCATGGTGACATATGCTTCCTTTCCAGACAACCCCTCCTCTGAGGGGCCCTTGTTCCCGTGCATTTCAAAACCTACTCCCATCAGCCTCCACTGGCCCTATGAGCTCAATGATCAAGTTCCGTTTGGTCTCCTCCACACAGAATAGTCTCCAATAATATCACTTCCTTTCATCTAATCACTTTACTTTAAAAAAAAAAATTAAAACCAACTTCTACAGGATCCTGGCTTATCAGACCTCAAAATGAACTGCATTTCTCTCACTGGCCACTGTACTACTGTTGTCTCTTTCTGAAATCCTTTTGTTCCTGTTTTTAGGGCTAAGACTGACCTACCTTAGCAGTTGCGGTGATTTTCTGAGATTGGTGATAAACTCTCTTCAATTAAGAGATGCAGTATCATTATATATGACAACATGATTTTCTGTGGAAAAATCCTGAAGGTAATTGTAGCCAATATACAACAGTTTTAACTCCATCGTAGAACTAACAAAGGTAAACTTTACTGTAAATGTAACAAATATTTTCTCTGTCATTTTAACTTTGTGGAAGTGTAAGTGGGGTAAGGGCTCTAGCAAAGGAGGAGGCCGGATAAAAGGAAACTGCTCAAAAAATTTTTTTTATTTCCACCTAATACAAAAAGGGTCTTTGATCAAATAAAAATCCAAGTAAATCTCCTCCAGGGAAAGCTAAAAACTCAGGAAGCAAAAGATAAATGAGCTTAAGATACTCTGATGTTTTTCTAATGTAAAAATTAATAGTTTTTAAAAGTGCAATGAAAGTAAAAACTAAGATGGGTAGATACTGTGCCTTAACAAAAACATGACAGGCTGGCTATATTCTGTATCTAGGATTTTTCATCTTCAGAAAGAAGAAATTATAACGAAAAACAAAGTTACAGATAAGAGTTGCAGTTCTGTGTGACAAGACACACACACACACAGCTAAGTGCATCAGAAGTTTTAAAGGCATCAAGGTAGATTTGTAGGAAGACGGGAGTTAAAAACAGGTGGAAGTGGACTTAAATGGCATCCCCAACACCTCAAGGCTGTCCAACTGCTTAATCTCTGACACCCTCTTTCTTTACTGGCACAACGTAGACACTGACGCCCACTATGTGGTACCGCCAGAAGCGACTGAAACAGAAAACAAATAAAATTATGCCTGACAGGCAGTAGATACTTTTATTACCTATTAATATTGTTATATTTATGTACTTTTAAGTAATATCCCCTCCTGCCAAAACAACCACCAAAAAAAAAACAAAACAAAACAAAACAAAACACACACATACACTGAAAATACCTATTTTTCCCAACCTGAAATCTGCAACACTCTGCTTTCCTGCACATCATTCAGCTAGAACAGGCACCAAAACTGACCTGTGGTGTAGGGTAAGAGAAAAATGAACAGCAAGTCAATACTAAGAGTCAGCAGGATGAACAGAGCCAGTCTGACCTAGATCTAACCTGCATTTACAGTAACCAGGATTCTTTCAAAGGACAATACCCAGTACTGATCAGGACAGAGGGAGACAGGTAGATAAGAGATGTCCAAAGCTGCCACCACAGGAACCAGTCAGTGCCTGTTTCCTCCCCACTCCAGATGCTGAGCCTGGGGCGGGGGAGGGGGGGCGTGGCTGGGGGAGAGGAATGCCTTTCTTTCTTCTGTAGTCTTTATATTTCAGAATAAGTGCTCAATGTATTTCAGATAACTAAAGGAATCCATGATTAACATATGTGTACTTAGTTATTAAAAAGAAGAAGAAACCCAAGCTTCACTCATTGGTTCAAAGTCACTTCATTCATCTATTTATTGAATGCATTTCACATGCCACGGGTCATGATGGCTGCAGAGCTCTTTCAGAAACAACAGAGAAAGAGTTTCAGTGATCAAAAAACTTAAAGAGCAAGGAAGGCAGACGTTAGGGAGATAATTATAGCAAAGGGTGCTGGGTGTCCTGACAGGTGAATGCACAGGCTAAGAAAAACATGAGCAGAAGAGCTCAATCCAGTCTACCTCAGGGTCAAAGGTGGCACGTGGAAGCCAAAACCTGTTGAAAGATTTTCAACACAACAATTATGTGCTCTGCTGTGACCGTTATAAGATCAATCCGGCTCTCACCGGCCAGGTGAGGATCAACCAACCCAGCAAGGCAGGTGACCCACGTAGGACACTGCTGCAGACACATTTCTTAATTATGACCAAAAGTGCTGATACTCATCAACCCCAGAACCCCCAGAGAAAGTGTATCTCATGTCCTACGGCTTCACTCCCTCCAGGCAATGCAATGTGGATAGACCATAACCAGGTTTTCTTCATCTTTGGGTTTGTGAACATCCTGAAGCCCAGAGAGCCTTGCAATATCCCTAAATGAACACATTAGCATAAGAATCAGACCACAAACCACAGGGCAGCATAAAGAAAAAAGTGTTCTGTGCAACGGTGATTTAATGCCAAAGGACAGGCTGCTTCCTGTTTTACAATCACATATAAATCACCTGATAGTGACCCAATTAGTCATGGAATAATCATATATTCTTAAGAACTCAGATGGAAGAGTACCCAAAAAATGGCTAATTTCTAGCCTTATGACCTCAGATAAGTACTTATCCACTTGGTTACACATTCTTCACTTGTAAAAATGAAGAAAATTCTACTAACTTTTTACAGGTTACTGAAAAACGTAAGTTTAGTACATAAAGAAAACCTACTCACCACAATACTTGATATTAATAAATGCTGCTTTTAGAGACATTTATATTAAAGCATATTGACAATTTCTTCACTGTACAGATGTGACCTGATACGCTTAACAAATTACCCACCTTCCACTCCCATCCCAGCCCTAGAAAGGAGGTTTCAGGTATGCTGCTTGCATTAGTAAAGACCACAGAGATGCTGATGTTATAGGTAAGAAGGTTGAATTCATGCAGAAAAGAAACATTTACAAACTTTGAAAGCCTTCAAAACAGCCATTCAAGTGAAGCATAAAGAAGAAAGAAGGGCACACAGGAGAGGCTGCTCCGGTCCTGGGAGCATACCCTCTTCTCAGAAATACCCTTACAAACCTACCTTTAGCATGCGGAGCACCTCCGGCACGTGCACCCCTGAGCACAGAGGATTTCCTGCACCTGAGCCGCACCCGGGGCCCACCCTGCGGCAAAGGAGGACTAAGTAACCCTGCTGCTGTGCTGAAACCAGCAGGAAACCGAGCTGGTCTTCCTCACATGTCAAATCATACAGACGGGGGCAATTTCTGTGCTACTCCCCCTAGGGAGACAGGGAAGTCTAATTTCCCCTTATACCTGGGCTCATTTTAGGGACTTGGGACTTCCCAGGGCCAGGTCCTAAGAGGCATTTCCGGTGGTGCCTGAGCCTCTGGAAACTCACACTCTTGGGACACTCCCCCTGGGAACCTTGCCCCCAAGCCCTAAGAAGCCCAGGCCTTGAGGAGGCAGTAGGCAGGCTGCCTGGTCACCCACCAAGAGCCAGCAGCACCTGCCGGCTGCTGGAGGGAGCAGTCTGGACATTGGCGCAATCAGCCCTTCAGATGCTGCAAGCTGGGCCACCATCTCACTGCCACCCCCGGGGAGCAGCTGAATCTGGTCAACCCACAGAACCACGCACAGGACCAGCACAGTCTTGCACCACTTAAAGTCTGGGTAGTTTATTACACAGCAATAAATAGCACAAATATACCAGGCCATGCAGATTTCAAGTTAAGAAATATTACCCAAGGCAGCCACTTGCCTAAGTATTAACAAGCCTCCGCCATGTTCAATTTGGCAGATTAAAAACCAAACAAACAAACAAAACCCTGGTACTTGTTTAAAAAAAACAACAGCAGCCACAGCAACTTTTTTCATGACACATCTCCAAAGGCAAGAGAAAGAAAAGAAAAAATGAATTTGTGGGACTTCATCAAGATAAAAAGCTTCTGCACAGCCAAGGAAACAGTCAAAAAAACTAAGAGGCCAGCCCACGGAATGGGAGAAGATATTTGCAAATGACACTACAGATAAAAGACTGGTATCCAAGATCTACAAAGAACTTCTCAAACTCAATACACGAGAAGCAAATAATCAAATCAAAAAATGGGCAGAAGATATGAACAGACACTTTTCCAATGAAGACATACGAATGGCTAACAGACACATGAAAAAATGTTCAAAATCATTAGCCATCAGGGAAATTCAAATAAAAACCACATTGAGATACCACCTTACACCAGTTAGAATGGCAAAAATGGACAAGGCAAGAAACAAGAAATGTTGGCGAGGGTGTGGAGAAAGGGGATCCCTCTTACACTGTTGGTGGGAATGCAAGTTGGTACAGCCACTTTGGAAAACAGTGTGGAGGTCCCTTAAAAAGTTAAAAATAGAGCTACCCTATGATCCAGCAATTGCATTACTGGGTATTTACCTCAAAGATACAGACGTAGTGAAGAGAAGGGCCGTATGCACCCCAATGTTCATAGCAGCATTGTCCACCACAATAGCTAAATTGTGGAAGGAGCCGAGATGCCCGAAGATGTGGTCCATATATACAATGGAATATTACTCAGCCATCAGAAAGGATGATTACCCAACATTTGCAGCAACATAGACAGGACTGGAGGAGACTATGCTAAGTGAAATAAGTCAAACAGAGGAAGACAATTATCACATGGTTTCACTCATTTATGGAACATAAGAATAGCAGGGAGGTCAGTAGGAGAAGGAAGGGAAGAATGAAGGGGGGGGTAATCAGAAGGGGGAATGAAGCATGAGAGTCTATGGACTCTGGGAAACAAACTGAGGGCTTCAGAGGGGAGGTGGGTGGGGGAATGGGATAGGCTGGTGATGGGTAGTAAGGAGGGCACATATTGCATGGTGCACTGGGTGTTATATGCAAGTAATGAATCATGGAACAGTACATCAAAAACTAAGGATGTACTGTATGGTGACTAACATAACATAATAAAAAATTAAACAACAACAATTGCTTCTCCAGAGTTTTCTTCAATTCACTGATCTGTCTTCTGGCTAAGCTTTCTCTTTGCTTGCATGACCTTCCTGTCCCCTGCAGTTTTCCTCCCATTTCGGCTTCCATGCTCCTATCTGTCCCTGTCTACAGTTAATGTGCCCTCAGCTCCATCCCCAGCCTGGCCCTTAACTCATTTCAGGGTCTACCCTGAGTTCTGGGACAAGGAACACTTTCTCTGTAGCTCATATTTACATTTCAAAAGGAATATTTACTTGCTTAAACTATGCTGCTTCCTAAAATATTTAAAATACCACACATCTATGCTTAAAATGCAAAGTCTATATAGTTTAGTGATTGAATTCTGAAGTTCTCTAATCATCTCCCTGAGGCAAAATACAGACTGTTCACACACTGCTCTTGTCCCAACACTCACCCAGTGATGCACCTAGTCACGCCACCCGGGTGCCACGGACTGTGCCTCCACCAGGGAAACGACACCGGTGACCCAGCCTCTGGCCTGAAGGCACACAGCCTTGGTTACAACAAACAGACCGATAAACACGAAATCACGATACAACCCAGGAAGGGAAACACGAAATCACAAAGGACCCACAAACACTACGGTGGGGTAACTGCGTTCAGTAAGGAGGCACGATCACCTTTCTGCCTGAGGCCACGCTGATCCTGACTAAACTCAAGCTCTAGTTCTTCTAGTTGTAGTTCAGCTATTCCCTGGGGTCCTGGAGGTAATTCACTGCTTACATTTCAAAGCCTAGCAGGCTGAGGTACAGCTTACACCCAGGATGGAGACAGCAGCAGGACAACAGGGCTTGCTACCTAACACTGACAGAAGTTGGAAGATCTACGAAATAATTTTTGAGCCAGTCAGACAGCCGCAGTACGAAACTAGGTGAACTGAATCCTAAATGATGGCAAGCTCCTCCAAGGAAAGATGGGACCCAAGAAATGCTTTACCCTTGGCAAAGCACGAAGTGGCAGTCCTACATAAAAGTACAAAGAAAACACCCGAAATTTTAACGAATTCTTAGAGGCTGCCTGTGAGACAGTGTGATAGTTTAAAATGCCTGGGGAAATGCACCTAACACCAGGTATCCCCGCAGGCCTCCCCCGGCTGCTCCAGACCCGGCAGAGCAGACTTCAGGGACCGTTCCTGGGTGGGACAGCAGTGACAGGAAGCCACTGGGAGTCAAAACAAAAACCCCTGCTGCATCCCAGATCTTTCTCTCACATAGAGCAAAGGCATCTGCCACTGAGGCAGGGTATGGAACCCTCACAATGCCCTTCTCCACCTGCGAAGTCATGGCTCACTGGAGACAGTGGGGGGTGAGCAGAACCCCCGGGGGAAGATTTTAAAAGTCTGTTTAAAAACAAACAAACCAAAGAAATTGAATGAACAAAAATCGGCCCCAACACATGTACTATATTGACAGCAGGCAAAATGCATCTGCTACCAGAGGAAGGGCAGGAAACCAGACTGTTCAGGATCCTGCACTGGAACACGGCTATTAATGCTTAGATTTGAAAGGAAAAGGTCTCAATTAAATGATCTAAGCTTCCAATGAAGAAACCAGAAAATGAAGAGCAAACTGAGCCTAAGCAGCAAAGGAAGGAAATAATAAAGAGCAGATATCAATGAGATTACAAAACTAAATCAATGAAACCAAAAGCTAATTCTTTAAGAAGCTCAACAGTGATATAATAAATCATAATTTATCATAATAAAAATAAGCAGCCTCTAGCCAGACTGATGAAGGGGGAAAAAAAGTGAAAACATAATTTCCAATATCAGGAATAAGAGTGACATCACCAGAAATGTTACATTCATTGAAAGGATAAGAAAATATTCATCAAGATAAAAAGCTTCTGCACAGCCAAGGAAACAGTCAACAAAACAAAGAGGCAACCCAGGGAATGGGAGAAGGTATTTGCAAATGATAGATCAGATAAAGGGCTGGTATCCAAGATCTATAAAGAACTTCTCAAACTTAACAAATAATAAAATAAAAAAAAAATGGGCAGAAAATATAAACAGACACTTTTCCAATGAAGATATACAAATGGCTAACAGACACATGAAAAAATGTTCAACATCATCAGCCATCAGGGAAATTCAAATCAAAACCACATTGAGATACCACCTTACACCAGTTAGAATGGCAAAAATTGACAAGGCGGTAAACAACAAACGTTGGCGAGGATGTGGAGAAAGGGGATCCCTCTTACACTGTTGGTGGGAATGCAAGTTGGTACAGCCACTTTGGAAAACAGAGTGAAGGTTCTTCAGAAAGTTAAAAACAGAGCTATCCTATGATCCAGCAATTGCACCACTGGGTATTTACCCCAAAGATACAGACGTAGTGAAAAGAAGGGCCATGTGCACCCCAATGTTCATAGCAGCAGTGTCCACAATAGCCAAACTGTGTAAGGAGCTGAGATGCCCTTCAACAGACAAATGGATTAAGAAGATGTGGTCCATGGGGCGCCTGGGTGGCGCAGTTGTTGAGCGTCTGCCTTCGGCTCAGGGCGTGATCCTGGCATTTCAAGATCGAGCCCCACATCAGGCTCCTCCACTAGGAGCCTGCTTCTTCCTTTCCCACTCCCCCTGCTTGTGTTCCCTCTCTCGCTGGTTGTCTCTAATAAATCAATCAATCAATCAATCAATAAATCTTTAAAAAAAAAAAAAGATGTGGTCCATATATGCAATGGAATATTACTCAGGCATCAGAAAGCATGATTACCCAACATGTGCATCAACATGGATGGAACTGGAGGGGATTATGCTAAGTGAAATAAGTCAAGCAGAGAAAGACAATTATCATATGGTTTCATTTCTTTGTGCAACATAAGGAATAGCAGGGAGATTGTTAGGAGAAGGAATGGAAAAATGAAGGGGGTGGGGAAACAGAGGGCAAGAGGAGCCATGAGAGACTATGGACTCCAGGAAAGAAACTGAGGGTTTTAGAGGGGAGGGGGTGGGTGGATGGGCTAGCCCAGTGAAGGGTATTAAGGAGGGCATGTATTACATGGAGCACTGGGTGTTACATGCAACAATGAATCATGGAACACTACGTCAAAAGGTAATGATGTACTGTATGGTGACTAACATAACATTAAAAAAGAAAAAAAAAGACACAACATAAAGGAAGAAAATATTATCAACAGTTTCATGTCGATAAATTTGATAATTTCAGTGAAATGGACAATTTGCTTAAGACACAAACTACCAAAGATCACTCAAGAATAAAAAGATAACATGAATAAGCCTCTATCTATTAAAGAAACTGAATTCATCGTTTAAATGCCCAAATAGTTTCACTGGTAAATTTTACTTAACACATAAGACAAAAATAATACCAACTGTACACAAACTCATCCAAAATAGAGAGGAAGAATAAATACTTCCAAACTCATTTCATTAGCCTAATACAAAACCAGACAAAGATTTTAGAAGAAAACTACATATCAATATCCCTCATGAACAAGAATGAAAAAGTCCTTAATAGGTTATTAACAAACTGAATTTAGCAATATCTAAATAGGAGAATACATGATCACCAAATGTGGACCATCCCAAGAAGATAAAGTCTTAACACTGGAAAATAATTCAATGTTTTTCATTATATCAACAAACTGAAAAAAAGAAAAGCCATATGGATATCTGAATAGATTTAGAAGAAGTATTTTATTTTTTAATTAATTTTTTTTTTAAAGTAGGCTCCATACCCAGCATGAAACCCAACCTGGGGCTTGAACTCATGACCCTGAGATAAAGTCCTGAGCTGAGATCAATAGGTGGAGCTTAACCAACTAAGCTACCCAGGTGCCCCTAGAAAAAGTATTTCAAAATATTAAATCTCCATTATGATAAAAATTCTCAGCAAAATGGGAATAAAAGAAAACTTCCTCAATCTGACAAATAGTATCTATTAAAAACCTACAGATAACATCACGATTGATGGTACAAAACTGATTTTCCCCCATGATCAGGAACAAGGAAAGAATGTCCTCTTTCATCATATCTACTCACTGATTTGGGGGTGGTGGGACAAGAGGTGGAGGGGATCCTAGCCAGTGCAATAAAACAAGAAAAAGAATAAAAATAATTCGGACTGGAAAGAGAAAAGTAAAACTGCCTTTATTCACAGACAAGATGATCTAGAAAATCCCAAGGGTTCTACAACAAAGCCACTAGAAGTACTAAGTGAATTTAGCTACGTTGCTGGATGTAGGGCACTGTGTGACAATCAACTATAATTCTAGGTACAAGCGCACGTGTGGACACACACACAACTTAATGTTTCAATAGCATCAAAAAATATGAAATAGGGAAATTTAACAAAACTACAAAACATTGAAATTTAAACATTTAAAAGCTACAAAACATTGAAATTTTAAGTGATCTGAATAATTGAAGATATAGATCATGTCCATGGGTCAGAAGACTCAGATTGAAAGATGCCAATTCTCACAAATTTGATTTATAAATTTAATGCAATTCCCTATCAAAATCCCAGTAATTTTTCTGTAGAATTGATAAGTTAACTTAGAAATGTATATGCACGATTTCTGACAAAGATTCAAAGGCAATTCAGTAGAGAAAGATAGTCATTTCAACAAACTGTGCTAGAACAATTAGATATACATAAGCAAACCAATTAATCTCAAGCTTGCCATACACAAAAAATAACCGGAAATAGAACACAAACCTACATATTCCATTTCTGTTTCCCATTTCCTTTGATACACCTTAACTCTCCATACACAGAGCTTTCTCTAAGTGGGTTAGTTCAATAGATATACAAGGACTTTTAATTACCGTCAGAAAGTAAGAAAAAAAAAAAGAAAGTAAATGAAAAATGCATTTTTTAAATTTTACAAAAGTTCAGTTGGAAAAATATAATATAGGGCAAAGTACTGCAACTCACAGGTCTTATGCTAATAATCCTGTATATTTGTTCAGCAGGACTCACTACTCAAAATGCTTCTATATCCACTATGTCCTATTAATCCATTATAGTATCCCTGGTTTTTGACAAATGATTATCAGCATTCCATTTGGTACTTCCAGTCTTGAGATTTGTCAGGTTACCAATCTATATGTTTGTCAAATAATCATAGAAGGGTGATTGTAGGTAGGGAAAACATACAGTAGATATTAAAACCTATCCTTATAAAGTTAGTGTGACTTTTCCTGTTACCAAAATATTCTTAAATGTACAAAAGAGTTAATTATAAAATAGCCTACTTTATTACATTATGATAGTAGCTTATACAGAGTAAGCAACTACTAAATAGACAACCAGAACAACATCTAGCAATGTGTGAGCAGCTATTGGCCAAGAAATTTAATTTATTCATGGAACAAGACTTTCCAGAGTCCTGCAAATGTACTAAGCATTATCCTAGATGTGAAACATGGTCTCACAAATCCAAGAGTTTCCCATCTTTTTGATCTTAGGACCCCTTTAGACTTAGACTCATAAAAATATTTAAGAACCTCAGAGAGCTTTTTGTTTGCATGTCATAATCTATTAATATTTACCATATTCTAAATTAAGACTGAGAAGCTTAAAAACATTTATTAATTTAAAAATAACAAAAATAAATGATTACATTTTAACATAAAAACATATTTTCACAGAAACAACTACGGTTTACGGAAAAAGAAGAAAAAATCAGCAAGAAAAATGGCACTATTTCACTTCTGCACACTTCTTTAATGCCTGTCTTAAAAAAAAAAAGAGAGAGAGAGAGATCCAAATTCTCATCTCTTCTGTGTTCCAACTACTGCAACATGTTGTTATAAAAGCATATGAAAAAAAATCCACACAGGCATGATCTGGAAAAAGGAGGTGTCTTTCCAGACAATTGTGGATATTCTTTGTACACAACTCAATAAGCACTAAGTTCTTCGAGGTGAGTTGCAATAAGGAATCTGAAACTGTATCAATGAACTTTTCACACTCTGTTAAACTATAACCTATTTGGTCTATCTTGTACTAGAATGAATCTTTACTCATGCGTAACTTTATAACATCACACATGATGCTTTTTATGCAGATCTTCCAAAAGCAAACACATTTCATTTACAATATTAAAAAAGCACATTTGTTTATATCACTACTCTCTTCAGAATCTTTACGTATTTGGAAGCAGTTAAGCATGTGCTTAGAATTTCCCAAAATCTAATTTTCATTTGAAAGCTCAAATTTTATCACTGACAACAAATACTATGAGCTACTTAATCTGAAGTAAAGGCTCATTTCATTCATTTTTTGAGAAAAAGTCTGTCAAATCTAAATAAGCCTTACTTATCTGTCAGTGTCAATCTTTCTTTTGAGTAAAGATGGATTTTTATGAAAAAAAAAAAGCGGCTAGTTCAGCTAACAACTCAAACAACCACACAAGTGATTTTCCTTTAGACAATTATTTACTACGAGGGTGTCCATAAGAAGTACTGTACACAGGCTTCCCTTTTTGTCACCAGGAATATTAAAAAGAAAAGTATCCAAAGGGTGACATTCAATGGCATTAACAATTTCTACTGCTCCAACAAGAACATTCTTAATTCGAAATTGTTTTTTTGTTATTGTTTTTCCCCTGCCAGCACCTGGTAGTGGTAAAGAATAAAATTACTATCAAGTATAGTTTGATGCCACTGTCTTGATATTTCTGCTAAGGGGCTAGGAATCTTCCTGCATTACTTTTGCATTACCAGTAAAAATGTTCACACGGTGAAAAAGGCAAAAACATCACCTTCTTGGAAAAAAATGTTTTGACCTCACAGACCCTCTTCAGGGATTCATGGACCACACTTTTGAGAACCCCTGCATTAATCTACTGATGAAACTATGTCAACTCTCCCCTGGGCCTCCAACCAATAGGACCACTGACAAGATCTTATCTCTTGGGGCTCTCTGGTCCTTAGCTTTATAACCAAACCAATTTTCTTACATTGTAAGTTAAAAATGAAATATACATACACATACACAACGTGTACCTTTACCCAGACTAAATATTCACCTGCATGAAATTAAAGCTTAGCTAACTGAATGCATGAATTCCAGTTCATTTTCTTCATCTAGTTGGTTTTTTTTTGTTTTTTTTTGGAAAGGGAAACATTCTCATTTTTTCTAAAACCCAAAGAATTCTCTCTAGGTAAGTAACAGTGTTTGGAAGCAACATAATGAGACTGTCCCTGCCAGAGAGAAGGTAGGGAGGCTCTCAGATGCACCAAGAGCTGTGCTGAGAGAAAGCATTTCTCACTCCTAGGGCAATGTGGAAAGGAAGGGACTCTATTCCAAAGAGGGAGGGGAGGCAAGGTTAAGTCTATGCTGGTAACATTAGTTCATTTACATTACTGGGTTAACTAGAAATCCACAGGTTAGCCTGGAAACTAAGGGGAAGTAAGAAAGAAGATCAACATCTATTAATACATTACCATGTACTGAACACTTACTGGGACTTGCACACTGTGGTTTCATGATGGCATTTAAAGCCCACAACCCCCCGTATTTCACAAAGCTAGTGAGTCACAGGCTGGTCAAACACAACTGCATATGCTGAGTCCAAAGCCCAGGGTGACTCACACCTTTAGTAATGTGATTTTTCCATTGAAAGATGTGTCAAATTCCAAGTAACAATTTGATTTAGAACAGGGTTAGAAAACTTCTGTGAGAGGTCAGATGGTAGATATTTTAGGCTTTTCAAGTCATAAGTCTGTTAGAGCTCTTCAATCCTGACATAGCACAAAACATACGATGAGATTCCAGGTAAACACATCAATGTGTCTGTATTCTACTAAGACTTTATTTATGGACCCTGAAATTTGAATTTCAAGTAACTTTCCCATGTTAAGAACATTTTTTTTCAACCACTCTTAGCTTGCAAGTATTTAAAAAAGCCAGATTTGGCTGACAAGCCGAAGACTGTGAATCCTGATTTAGAATATACAGGCTGGATGGAGACTGCTGTTAAGTATTTTATAAAATTCAAATGTATTACTTACACATTCTTCATATCTTCAAAACACTTTAACTTTCCTCATATTTTAAGCTAGTGATAGATATAAAAGTATCAGAAGCCAGAATAAAGGAACTTTATTTCAGGTTGTGAAAATGACTTACTCAACAAGAAGGCATTTTTGTATTAACTCTTCACTATTGCGGTCAGTTTCTGCTCAGGAGAATACTTACATTAAATGTTTCTATTTGAAAAAAACAAAACGAAGTTAAATTAATTTTCTCAAATATTTGGAAAAACACACAATCCATTCTTCAGTTTTGAGATGCCAACCTTTAGCCACTCGGTTGAAGAACCGAATCAAAAACTCTTTAACAACCAAGGGGAGTGTTTATTCCGCTGAGTTATTAGAAGAATCACATGAGCTAATGTACTAAGCACTTACTCGCACACAGCATATATTTAATATTATATGACACTGTGCTTACAAAATAGCAAAAACAAAGTCAATATTCTAAAGGAATAACTTGAACTAGGTTCAATTTTTTTTTAATGCACAAAGAAGTTCACTGCAGTGTTATTTATAAAAATAGGGAACACTGGAAATCATTTCTGTAAAATGAAAATCATTCAGTAAACTACTAATTATAGGACTTTTTTTAATTCAGAAAAAAATCAAAATTTTACATTTTAAAAGAATGTTCTGATTCTGGCTTCTGAAGGTGGAATTAAGCACATTCTACCAGGTATCTCCCAGGAATGTGGCCCAAACCCGGACCGAGTGCAGAAAGCAGTCATCTAAAGGGCTTTGAAAGCAAATGGCAGCAGGAGAACTGGGGAAGGAAACCAGAAACTGAAGTACGATCCACCCAGTGTGAGTGCCTCTTTGGTTTTCCTCCTATTTCTCTCATCCTGGACTTAAAGGCAGCCCAAAATCTGAAGTTGGTACCAGGGATCCACAGAAAAAGCTCCAAGAACAGCCTTCTCTTTCTGGTCTGAGGAGCAGGAGTGGGAGCTCTAAGGATCAGATGAGGCTGGGAAAAACCTCCAGGTAAGTCTACTTTTTAGCTTGTTCATCCTTTCTCTGGTGCCCCTGCTTCCAGGTAATCCCACAGCAGTGTGGGCAAGAGCAGCGAGGCCTTCCTCATCTCCAGCCCCATCCTGCTTACACCTAGCTTATTCTCAACCTGGCATCACCATCTCCTGGACAGCCGTTTCTTACACCCTGGTGTGGGTTACGTGTATGCCTCTGTGCTCCTGTGAAGCCCTCTGCTCTAATTCCATCTACATGGGGTAGGGGACAGTCCCTTTGACCCCACTCACTGAAATGCCCTAGTTTGGATCTCAGAGAACTGCCTATTTGCTGGATATCCGCTCTGGGTTTCCCTTTATGTGTCCATCCTCCTGCTGTAACTCAAGTTCTGCTAGAGGACAGTCCTGGCCGCACTGCTCATGACTGTGGACCTTGTGCCAAGAATGAGGCCAATACATGGAGGACAAGAAATACAGGTTACATGAATAAATGGGCATTCCCAAATTGTCTTCCTTATTGATTACAAAGTATTGTCATACACTGACATTTTCAAACCCTGAACACTTCACAAGCACACACAATGTTCTGAAACATGGTATTTAATGACCATTTCCATAATCGTCAGCATGTTACCTCCTGTACAAGCCACCAGCCAGGCTGCTAGGAAAAATTCCTATTTTAAACAATTCTTTTTTAGGGGTACCTGGGTGGCTGAATCTAAGGGTCTACCTTCAGCTCAGGTCATGATCCTGGGGTCCTGGGATTGAGCCCACGTCGGGCTCTCTGCTCTGCGGGAGCCTGCTTCTCCCTCTCCCTCTGCCCCTCCCCCTGCTTGTACTTTCTCTCTAACAAATAAATAAATAAATAAAATCTTTAAAAAAAAATTCTTTTTCAATTTGAATGAAGCTTGAGAAATAAGACATGGTGGCCCATGCAAATTATCATCCCATTATGTTTAGTTTTCTCAGTACTTTACTTCAATCATATTTATACTGTTTTATTATAAGTTCGTAAGTAGCCATTGTGATTTTTTGGGTCAGACATTTGCTTTCTCACTGGGGCCTCTACGGTTGGCTTTTGGATTCCATCTACTCTCACAACTTCATCTGTCACCATCTTCCCTGGGTAGGACCTCTTTCATGGGCACCAGTCCCAAGTGTGGTCTCACCAGCCAACGTGGACTAAGTATTTTCCACACCTAAGGCACCTGGCGGCAATTCTTTAATCTTTGCAACAACCCAAGGAGGGAAGTTTTGACATTCCCACCAGAAGACAGGGGTTCACAGCCGAGCAGCCCTGCCCAGCCACTGGATGTCCCCACTTGATTCACCTCTGCTGCCCACCCCCACCTACATCCCACAACTTTGAACGTGGCCCTACTGTACATTTTGGGTTCTGTCTGGGAACTGATGAATATAAAATGTTAAAAATGATTTACTTCGCTCTAAAATATCATTCAAAATAAGTACACCTACCTGGGGGCACGTGGCACATATTACATAAATATTAGACACACAAATAAAATCAAATGCTATGTGCCATTTGTTTCCAATACCATTACTGTCATCACCTTTAATGATTTGTGTTTAATTCTAAAGGTATTACACAAAGAAGTGGTTTTAAAAATTCCAACACAAAACAAACAAAAAAACAGAGAACATTTACTCATTATTCACTATTAATGTTGGCAGACTCACTTTCATATTATTCAACTTTTCAAAGCTAATTATAAGATATGTTGAATCCCACAGCCGTGTATCAACAGCTCTGAAGATGACAATAGTGATACTTCAGCTTTGTGTCACAGTTTACAAACTGAGTCTTTCTCATTCTTCCAACTTACCAACCATTATCTCCACGTTAGAGGTGAGGAAGGAGAAGGCAGAGCAGGGAAGTAATCTATCTGCGTCACAAGGTTCCAAGACGGGCTCTATACTACCAGACACGCGTGCAGGTGTGGAGGCACGGAGGACAGGGACTTTCTTGCATGTAACATTTCTGGAACCAGAACACTGCACTTAACAAAGGTTAGTCAATTTCCTCCAGCAAAAAGCTACAAACCCAAATTACAGACAATATGTCAAAAGTAAGGGACACTGGGTAGACATGTTCTTTTTCAGAGATGGATAGGTCATCAAAACCAACAGTCACTGGCCGTGGACTGTAAGGTGCTTCTCCACGTGCAGAAATAAGTCATCAGCTTCTCTCCCAAGTAAGAACCCCAATCTTCCCCAGATAAAAATACAAGTCCTGATGCCCGGAGAGGGGCTGGAACCACGCTAAGTACCTGCAACTGTGAAATGTGAAACTACGTCTGCATCTACGTGAGATTACAGCTGAGGCTTTATATACAGGCAGCGTGGAACGAGAGAGGAAAGGCACACATGTCAATACCGCAGGCCAAAGCAACAGGGCACCAGGACTGATATGCAGTGTGTCCATTGATCACCAAGTGGATCGGAATCCTGCTCTCTGCCCAGCACGAGAGACAGAGGGGAATCAAACAGAAACAGGCCCTGATCTTATGGGGGACTACGGCCTTGTAAGGGAGGCACACTTCATAAAGGAGAAGGAGGAAGGAGGGTTGGACAGAATTACCAAGAAATAAGAAGTCCTGTAATAAATATTACAGCTATAATGTGATGATAAGTTAAAATAGCTGTTTCTGTATCCTGGCCGGTCATCACCACCTGCAGGCACTTTACTGGGCCTCTACACATGACATCTCTCATTTTCAGAATAGAGAACACTCAAAAAGGGTAACTTATCCAATGCACAGATAATAATCAGCATTGCTGAGACCTGAACTCAGGATTAGCTGAGCACAGACACTGAACAACCTCCACTCAGAACATTCATTAAGCATCAAGTATGAGCAGGAACTAATCATACACTTAGTCCACAGTAATAATCAAGACATGGCCTCTTTCCGTGTAAGTTACACTGCTATGCAATTCCAATCAGGACGTTTTAGGAGCCTCTCACTGAACATGGGCTCATAGCCAGACTCCCAATCAGATATGAAATTCACGCCAAGAACACCAGCAGCCCTGCGTCCTCATCTTCTCTATTTCTCAACCCTCTCTCTTGTTTTTTTAAGATTTTTATTTTTTTATTTGAGAAAGAGAGGGAGAGCAAGTGTGAGAGAAAGAAGCAGACTCCCCAACACTGGGCTCGATCCCAGGACCCCGGGACCATGACCCAAGCCAAAGGCAGACTCCTGACCAACTGAGCCACTCAGGTGCCCCTCAACCCTCTCTACTGCTGGGGATGGCATAATTTTCTGAAAAGACGCTGAGCTCTAGGCTGACACCTGATATCCTTAACTTTCTCTAATCTCTGGATGATGAATCCACATAGCAGTCAAAGCAAAAAGGAGGGAGGCATAATTTAATCTTTGTTTAAAGTGTTTTTTCTTAATAAGCTGAATTTGGAGTAGGTCTCTGGACTTCTTATCTCTGCCAGGCTGCAGGATCGGTCACAATAAGAAGGATATTTTCACAGCTTGATAACTGAAAGAAACATGATGTCTCCTGAAACCCATCATGTATACCTAATGAAGCTGATTATTCAATAGTTTGGCAATAACAGAAGATCTATAAATGCACTTCCCTCTTAGTTCTTTCCTGAGATGAATATGGTAATAATTTTCCCTTAGCAAAGCATGATCAGTATGAGCAATTAAAATTAAAATTAAATATATAAATTATATAAATATTAAATATATAAAACTAAATACACAACTTTACATAGAACTATGTATGTTATTTTTTTATAAATGTATTTATTTTTCTGAAGATTAGTACCCAACATATATATACGTATATGCCCATATACACACGCACAGCTATTCCTGTGCACACACAGCAACCATTTCTGAAAATAAGGCACATTCAAACTGAAATTTTTAGCACTGATTTTTAAAAAGATATCATTTTTGAAGCACTTCTATGGGACAAGGGTCAACAATGTTAAAACAATCCTTTAAGCCTATGAATTATAAAGACTCCTCCAGTTACTTTTAGGGTGATGTCCACGTTCTATCTGTTAGCACAGATACTGAAATTCAGGCAAGCGGATCCTTCTCTCCCTTCCTTACTGCAATCATCCACCCAGAATTGCTCACCAACCAGGACCTACTGTGCTCTCTCCAGGTTCCATGAGTTCGGACTGTTATCCAGTCCCCCTTTTCTCCTTCTATCCCATGTAAGCTTTAAATTCAGTCTGTAAAGTCTCCTTCCAAACATACCCCTGAGTTACACCCCCCAACTGCTCCTCCAGCAGTTGGGCCACCCTTCCTCCAGGACACCCCCTGTCTCTCCCATCCAACTCCTTCAGGGTCTAATACAACAGGTATCTAATAAACCCACGGATTCCACAAACACGTGCAGCCCGCTGTGTGCTAGGAAATCAACACCAAGCAGAGACACAACACTTGTGCTCTCAGACCCTAAATGTAAGCACATTAACAACCACTGACAAAAGAGGTCAAATGAGAACTATCCTTAGACATTAGGTGTAAAATATTTAAGTGATTTAAAATGTTGAAAAAAATAGGGGCGCCTGGGTGGCACAGCGGTTAAGCGCCTGCCTTCGGCTCAGGGCGTGATCCTGGCGTTCTGGGATCGAGCCCCACATCGGGCTCCTCCGCTATGAGCCTGCTTCTTCCTCTCCCACTCCCCCTGCTTGCGTTCCCTCTCTCGCTGACTGTCTCTATCTCTGTCGAATAAATAAATAAAATCTTAAAAAAAAATGTTGAAAAAAATAAAGACAAACATAAAGGAAAGAATATAGGAAGAAAACTTGTTTTACATAGATCTAAAGGTTCGAGATCAAAATACCAGATAGAAGAGAAAAATCTTTTTTCACAAATTAGCTCAAACCATCCTCTTCTAGAAAGAGAGACAGAATAAAAGAGAAGAACTACTTGCTTTTCTTTCATCAGAGATGCTTCTGAAAATAAGTATTTGCGTGTAGTATGATTCACGTTTGATCAGATCTGATAACAGTATTTCTGCAAATCTATTTCTGTCACAATTAATCAAGTCAATTTATAATAAATATACACCATGTAAGACTGGGTTTTGCTACATAGGTAAACATCACTGTTATTGTTCGAACTGTGTTCATATACTGAAAATACCTGGGAGACAAAACCCAAGACACAGGTCCCTAAATATGCATAGATTACATATAAACAGCTATCGACATGCCTTCCTGAGGGAGCTGAGAAAGTCATTCAGTTGTGTGCAGACCACTTAACTCTTCTCACTTAGGAAAGAGAGAGGACATGCTCCCTGCCTAGGAGCAAGCCTCTGCTTTCTGGGGGATGTCCACTCCTCCGACCTCCTCATCAGCACAAACAGGAGCTCAGAGAAGAACCTAGGGCAAGTGGGCTTCTCGTAGACAAATGAGCCTACCGCACCTTCACAGTCCTTCATCCAAAGTGTTCACTGAACATCTTCTCCATGCCAAGCACTGTTCTGACCATGTGGCATCAGCAGTAAATATTGCAAAGGTCTGCCCCTCGGGGAGTTTATGACCTGCCAAGGGGTGATGCCTTTAGAGAGAAAAATAAAGCATTATACATGGTACTGGACAGGGACCTGAGTCTCACAGACCTCCTCACTTACTTTTCAAACCATGAGGTCAGCATGCTGACCCTGAGCCAAGACAGCCTGTGGACAGTGAGAACGCTGTGTGGGAACCAACATGGAACACATGAACCACACTGCTCAGGCGTGTTGCTCTTTACTTCCAGGGCCCAGGGCCAAGAGTGGTATTACTGCCTGGCACAGGTCAGTAACAAAGACACCAGGTAGAACCCAGGAGCTCAGGCCTCTGGTACTAATACAGGGATCCTGACATATCTTTGTAAGCTATCCATTTTGAGTGCCTAGGCAAATGAAAAAAAAAAAAATAGAAACCAGGGATGCCCACCAATCCTGTACATCGTACAGTGCTATTAAGAGTCTCAAGTGAACTAACAGTGAAAATCTTTGGTAAAAGCCCTGTAAAATGCTTTCAAATGCCATCATCATAGTCATAATCACCATCATCATTTGGTCCTATTTGTGTCTGATTACATCATTGAGGAATGGCTGATATTCTAGAAATTAACTTCCACCAAAAAGATTAAGCTACCATATGGAACCTTACATGAAAACCCTTCCTGCAAGGAGCAGAGCAAGAGTTAGGATGGAAATGGTACCGACAACTAAGCAAGTGACCAAACAGAAAACAAACCCCTACAGTCTCCAGGCAAACTGGCCATTGGGTGATGTGGCACTGGGTGTGACCCACTCCCCTCATTCCCACCACCTGCACACCTCTAAACCTCTGCTCTTCTGGCTGGCAGCTCTCCTCCAACCCTGCACACAGCTGGCAAATCATCCTCATCCTCCGAGGTCCAACGTAAAAGTACTGTTGCTTCCCTCATCCCATCCAGGCTAATTCCAGGTTTTCTCGTCTGCATTTATTCATTCATTGACTCTTACTGAATGCCTACTACGCGCCCATCACTGCCGGAGCGACAGGACAGAGCAGACATGCTGTTCACATGCAGTTTCTATTCCAACAGGGAGCGGCGGACGACAAATGGGCCATATGTCAGACGGTAAAGGGGTGCTCTGAAATGGAACAGAGTGAGGAGGGTAACCGGGTTGGGAAGCAGGCACTGTCAGTGCAGCACTCACCACGCCATACACAGTTCCACGGTTCGCACGCCCACAGACCACAGCAGCCGGCATCAGCACAGCCCTCCACAAATGCTAATGGTGAAATGGTAACAAGAGACCAGCTGTTACCATGGACAGCTACCACCTCCCAGGCCAGGAGAGCTTCCCAGGTCAGTGGGTTTCATCTCTACCCCACCCGCAGAGCCATATGCCACAACGGACCCCACCTGAGGACGTCCAGGCAAGGAGGGCTTATTACTGGTCCGGGACACACAGTCAGCCAGCAGGAGTGACAAGACAGGTTTGAATCTAAGCAATCCAGCTCCAGAGGCCTCATTGTTAGTCACAATCCAGTACCATCTTCCCAAATACTGGACATTCGAAGTTATATTACATCAAAACAAACTGGAATTGTGCGTTTGTGCTCTACACGTCTAGAAATGGCTTGTACTGGCCCCAAAGTAGAGAGTCTAACAGCCCTGGACGGGGAGCAAGAAAGAGCAGGTCATGACTGGATTCACACACACCAAGGTCTCCGGGACACGGAAGAGCAAGCTCGGCTCTGCAGCAGGTGAGCAGCAGGAATCCCAGCAAGTGGCAGAATCAGGCACCTGAACGTGACACCTTTCTAGCACAGGACATTTATAAAATGATTTGAATTCAGAGCATGAATCTGATTTGTATACTGTATACTGTTTAGTTCCAAAAACTAATTAGCTTCAAAGATTCTAAAGTACAGAAAAAGCCCTCCACACTCCCCCACAGCCGCCATGAAAACACATTAGTAACCCGCTGTCTGACAGCAACTACCGGCCAGTGCAGGCAGCTGCAAGCCACACCACATGCACCCAGGGCAGCCGAGGGTGCTTATCTGCCACAGTCCATCGTGCTTCGGGTCTGGTGCAGGACAACAACCCAATTATAGTAACAACTGGTCTGAGATGTTTTCCGACAGGTCTGAGCATTGTGCCACATGTTTAAAAGAAAGAAAAGGGTTTAAAATATGATCAGCAACTTTCAAACATAAGCCAGGTACAAAGAGGACTGAATAAATACGACATTTTAATAGAGAAAACCACCAGTTCTGACTTTTCTTTTCAATGGGAAAGGGGTACAGAAAGAGGGAGAGAGAGGCAGGGAGGAGGGAGACAATGTCTAGAAATGCTAGGGGAACAGAAAAAAAGGATTTTGTCCCAGGAACAAGCACAAGAACATAACGAAACCCCACGATTTAATGACCTTTCTTTTCTAAATGATCTAATAGAGCTTTATGAAAAAGAAAGTATAAACACTGGATGGACACCTGCTACATGCCAGGCACTAGTCAGACTCTGGACAAATATTTTATGTACCGCCCTGACCTTCTCACCTCCCAACAGCGCTGGGGCGCCTGGGTGGCTCAGTCGTTAAGCATCTGCTTTTGGCTCAGGTCATGATCCCAGGGTCCTGGGATCGAGCCCTCCATCGGGCTCCCTGCTCTGCTGGGAGCCTGTTTCTTCCTCTCCCACTCCCCCTGTTTGTGTTCCCTCTCTCACTGGCTGTCTCTCTCTCTCTCAAATAAATAAATAAAATATTAAAAAAAGAAAATCACCACTAGTGAGGTAGTGCCCTGCCCCCGCAGATGTGGATGAACTTGCACAAGCCCTCACAGCTACAACTGGACCAGAGCACAGCTGCTATCTTCTCTCTCAGACTAACACTTGCCCAACAAGGAAATCAGAATCTCAAACGGTAAGCTCTCGCAGCTTCTAACGCTATCTCAAAACATAAAACCCAAAACACACAAACACACACAAACTAAAAGAGAAAGAGAGATGGCGAAAAGGATGGCACACCATGGAGGTGTAAGGACAACTGGGCATATAGCAGATAGAGAACTATCTCAGAGGAACACAAGGTTTCTCCCAGAAACCAGTCTGGGAAGCGGAGCTCAGTTCTGCCTTCCCTCTTCATTAGTATTAAACCTTATAAATTGAACCATTTCCTATTTCCCAGGGAGGCACTGTAAATTGCTTTATAACTCTACTGCACGTTTTATCAGATGCGAATCCAAGCATCAGATACATAATTGCTAATTATTTTCTCTCTGTCCTGTGGACAACTTTAGCTACTGTAAGTTCATCTGCTCAACAAGTATCTCTGAACTTATATATTAATCTAATACCCAATAACACGTAATACCATGTAAATATTTAGTTTTTTAGTTTAGTAAAGTATGCTCCCATGACCAAGTAATTATAAAAGGTGACAGGCCAAGAACCTCTATAAATGCTTTCTACCTAGCATCTCCCTAAATAACCATGGCCTAGGCAGACAATATAAATTATCCTGGCAGTTGAATCACTATATCGGTACACCTGAAACTAATACAGTACTGTATGTTAATTATACGAGAATATAAAATTCATTGTTTCTTTTAAAGAAATCTATTAAGAATGAAATTTTTTAAAAAAATATGATTCAGAGGGCCTCATCTAAATATATGCACACACACAACTGACTGGCAGAAGTTTAACTGGTACAACTCACCTATAAATCAATTGGACAATGTGGGTCAAGAACCTTTACAACGTTGATAAACTCTGACCTACTTATCTCAACTTCTAGAAAACTGTCCTCAAGAAATTGTCTGAATGACCACTGCAGACTTAGGTGCAAAGAGACCTACTGTGTTCTGGGCACGGTGGATACACAGTCCTTGCCTTCAAGGAGCTTATCCTGTAAAGGGATATGCAGGAAGGAAATCCCAATCCAGTGTGAAAGACTAGGACAAAGGGAGGCTGAAAAGGGCAGCATGGGAACCCAAGCCAGAGGTGAGAGTGGGTGGCAAGCAGGTTTCCTCTAGGAGTGGATACCCCAGCTGAATCCCTAAGAATATAAATGAGTTAATAAGCACATAAGAGAGGAAAGGACATTTCTGTTAAAAAAGCACAGCACACAGAAGGCCTTCAAAAGAGCATGTGGCTTTCACGAATCAGACAAGAAATCCAATGTGCCAGTAACCTCAGGACCCAAGAGGTGGGGTGAGAGAAATGAGACTGGAGACCAAAGTAAGGGTGAATACCATCCTGAGAAATTAAGGTTTTATCATGAAGATATGAAATACCAGTGAAAACTTTTAAACAAAGGAGTGACTGTTAAAAAGATTTGCATTTTGCACTCTTCCTTTTAAAATGCAAATCTTAACAGGAGAACAGCACTAGGGGTAAGGAAGCAGATCCAAGCTGCCACAGCAATCTAGGCAAGGGCAGAAACAGACACACTGCAAAGCAATGGGACAGACAATTCCGAATTATAATCCCCAAAACTGGAAATGCTCATTCGTGAAGAATCAGCTCCGAATATGATGACATACTTAACGTGGAGTACTACATAGCCACGAAAACCAGTGTTTCCAATGTTGCAATGACCTAAGAAAATGATTATGGTAGAACATTAAACTAAACACTGAAGTCTAAAGTTCTACATGGAGAAGGAAACTATCTAAAATGCTGACAAAGACTATCCCCAAATGATTGCTTTCTGGGGAATGCAACTTTAAAAAAAAAATCATACTTTCTATTTTTTTCCAAACTAAGCAATCACTTATCAGATGTGTAAAGAGGGCTTTCGATGCACCAGGCACATGTGCTGGAGCTAGCTATGCAGTGGTCTACAAAACAGACATGAACCCTGGTTTCATGAAACTTACAGTCCAGTACAGACAGTATTTATTATCAGAAAAATATTCAATTTTAAATTTAAATCCAAAAGCGGAGGAAGAAAGGAAGGTCCTGAACTCATTTATTAGTTTTAATAGACTTTTAGTAGATTCCTTATGATTTTCTACAAAAGACCATGTCATCTATAGAATACAATTAATCATACTGCTTCCTTTCCAATCTGGATGCCAATACCTTTTATTTCATTTTCTCGCCTAGCTAGAACCTCCAGAACAATGCTGAATAGTAGGGGTGAAGGCAGACATCTTTGCTTCTTCCTGATCTTAAGGGAAAAGTCTTTCACAATTATGATGTTACCTGTGGGTTTTTCATAGATGTCCTTTATTATCTGGTTTGAAAGTTCCCTTCTATTGCTAGTTCGTTGAGTGTTTTTATCACTAAAGGTTAGAATTTATCAAATGCTTTTCCTGTGTCTATTGAGATGATTATGTGTTTTTTGTCCTGTATTTCATTGATGGTATATTAACTGATTTTTCAATGCTAAACCAACCTTGCATTCCTAGGTAAATCCTGTGATTATGGTGTATAATCCTTTTTATATGTTGCTGGATTTGGTTTGCTAGTATTTTAAGGATTTTTGTGTCTATATGTATAGCAGATACTGGTCTGAATTTGTGTGTGTGTGTGATGTCTTTGTCTGATTTTGGAATAAGGGTAATACTGGTCTCATAGAATGAGCTTTTTTTTAAAGACTTTTCAAGAATTTGTATTAATTAATTTTAAACGTTTGGTAGGATTCACCAGTAAAGCCATCTGGTACTGGGCTTTTTTTAGTGAGTATTTTTTACCTACCAATTTATCTCTTCACCATTCTATTCATATTTTCTATTTCTTCTTGAGTCAGTGTTAGTGGGTCATATTCTTCTAGGAATCTGCTCATTTCAACCAAGTCATCTAATTCACGGACATACAATTGTTCAAAGTACTTTCTTACAATCACCTTGATTTCTGTAGTCAGTAGAATGTCCCCTTTTTCATTCCTGATTTTAGTCATTTGAATCTTCTCCTTCTTCTTTTAGTCAACGTAGCTAAAGGTAAATTTTGGTGATCTTTCAAATAACCAGCTTCTGGTTTGTTGATTTCCTCTACTGTTTTTCTAGTCTCTTTTGATAATTTCCATTCTAATGTGTATTATTAGCAGACATCTACAGAACATGTTCCCTTGACAGCAGCAGAAACTAATTTTTCTTAAGCCACATGGAACATTCTCAAGGACAGATCAATCTGTATTATTTCCTTCATTCTGCTTATTTTAGATATAATTTTCTTCTTTTCACAGAGTGTTAAGATGGAACTAATTTGAGAGTTATCTTCATTTTTAATATAAGTATTTACAGCTATAAGTTTGCCTCTAAGTGCTGCTCTTAGCTGCATCCCATAAATTTTGCTATGTTGTGTTTTCATTTTCATTCATCTCTAAGTATTTTCTAATCCTCCTTGTGTTTTCCTGTTTGGCTTATCAGTTATTAAGGTGTCTACTAATTTCCACATATTTGTGAATTCCCCAAGTTTCTTTCTGTTATTGGTTTCTAATCTCATTTCACTGTGGCCAGAGAATATCCTATGCATAATTTCAATCCTTTAGAATTTATTGAGGCTTGTTTTATGGACCAGCATATGATCTGTCCTGGAGAATGTTCCATGTGACTTAAAATTGTTGTTTCTGCTGCTGTCAAGGGCATGTGTTCTACAGATGTATGCTAAATCTAGGCAGCTTATAATGCTGTTTAAGTCTTCTATTTCCTTACTGATCTTCTAACTAGTTGTTGTATCCTTTACTGTAAAAGTGTATTGAAGCCTCCAACTATTATTGCTAAGGAAGTCATAATTATTTAAGAACACTCTATTAGTTTCCTATTGCCATTGTAACAAATTACCACAAATTGAGTGGCTTGAAACAACAACATGAACACATTACCTTATAGTTCTGGAACTTAAAGGTCTAAAATGGGTATGTAAGGAAGCATGTCTTATAGAGGTTCCAAGGGAGAGTTCTATCCCGTGTCCTTCCCATCTTCTAGAGGCTGCCAGCATTCCAATAGCTTGTGGCCACGTCACTACAATCACTGCTTCCACTGCCACATGCCTTCTGTCTGACTCTGACTGCTCTTCCACACCCCTCTTCTAAGGACCAGTGAGATTATATGGGCCCACCCAGATCATCCATGATAATCTCTCTACCTCAGGTTTCTTAAAAATATTCGCAAAGTCCCTTTTAACACATGCGGTACCATTCATAAATTCTGGGGCTTAGGATGTAGGCAAATTTGGGGAACACCGTTCAGCTCACCACAAACATTAATTGAAACAGATTGTTGAATCAAATTTGACACAAATCGTCAAATCAAGTTCTAGTTTGTTCCATGTCACTGAGCTCACCAGTGTCAGTATAAACCAAGCACCTTTTAGTCTTACTTTTGAATATATAAACTTGTGCTCTTTGGGCATTCTTTTTCAGTTTAATTACGATGTCAGCCATGGTTAGTTTCTTTTCTCTGTATTTTCCTCAGATTTTATGGAATTATTTCAAGCGATCATGCTGAATATGTAGGACTGAAGCAAACATCTGTAAATAAGATACACCTTTTATAGCACAGCAAAAAAGAGCCCAAGTTTTGAGTCAAAACACAGCTTGGTTTTAGTCTTGCCTTCACCTCTGTCAGGCCCAGCTTTGTTATAAAATGGGGGCATTAATATCTATCTGTATAAGGCTGTTGTGGAAATTAAAGTGATGCCTGAAACAACGTGGAAACTGGATGGGAAGCAGTGGCTGAGGAGGAGCTTAAACACTCGCTAAGGCTGGAATGGACAGGTAAGAAGTAGACGGGGTGGAGGGAAGGAAAGAGAAGCTTCTGTCGATTAACTGCCTGGTCATTCTGACACATGAACCAAACCATCTCTGACAAATACTTTGACAGGTACTCTGAATATTATCCAGTAACAACTTCAGGACGATGATGAGTTCCATAAGGCCCTTACATCTTTATCCACTGGAATAGGGAAGCGGACTGAAAAAGTCCAGAGCGCTCAGTTACAAGCTGGCCATGTGCCATGAGGCCAGGCTCCTCAGCCACAGCTTCCACAAAAGCCTGTTTTCTTCCCCGTCAAGTAGAATCTATGTCTTTTATCTCAGAGACCTATACTAAGAATTGGGGAAACTATTGTCTGTACATCTGCTGGCACTTAGCAAGAACTCAACAAGTAATAGCTCATTATTATTAACAATTATGTGACACCAACAAGTTATTTAGTATCTCCAGAACCCCTGGTGTATAATTCGGGATAATACCCTAACCCATGAAAATCCCTAAAGCCAGGCTGAAGAGGTCCTTGGTAACAGGTAAACATCAGTGTCCTGCAGCCTCCCTTCATCCCTCTGTGGGAGAAAAAGCCAATGTCTCCCTCCAAGACTTCCACACATCCTCATCTCCAGAACCTGTGAAAGTTAAGTTTCATGGCAAAGGAAAACTGCATGTTGCAGATAGAAATAAGGTTGTTAACCAGCTAACCTTAAAATCGCGGAGATTATCCTGGATTATCCAGGTAAACCCAAGGTAATTACAAAGAATCTTACAAACAGATGAGAAAAAGCAGGAGAGAGAGTTCTACAGGGACAGCAGTGTGGAGAGAACCCAGCCTGACACTGCTAGCTTCAAAGATGGAGGAAGGGGCCAGGTGCCCAGGGCCATGGGAAGCTCCAGCAGCAGGAAGAGTTAGGGAACGATTCCCCACCTTGAGTCTCCAGAAAGGGACACAGCTCTGCTGACAGCCTGACTTTAGACCAGTGAGAACCATTCCAGACTCCTGCCCTCCAGAACTGAAATTCCTGGCAATCTGTTACAGAAGCCTTAGAACACTGATACACTCTCCCTTCCACGTTTTCAGTTTTATTGTAAATAAGTCACAAATAACATCTGAATCTGAAAACTGAAAAAGGAAAAAGCAAATTATTTTTGTTTTCTCTACGCAGATGAGCCTCACCTTAAATGAAATCTCTAAAGAAAATCACTTCTTACTGAACTATACTGATGAGTGATCTGAACAGTAATTGATTCTTGGCCTTTGTCATAAAGAACTTAAGCTATTAAACTATATAAATGGACTCATTATCATTTTGGAACAATGGTGTTAATAATATAATTAAGATATAAGCCACTGCATAGAGGTACCTGGTGTTAAAAGAAGCAGTCAACTCAGGAGAAGCCTTTATTATTCAAAACTAAGCAAGACATGGTACATACTCCCCTTGGGCATACCCGCTCCAAGCATACTGTATGTTAAGTCTCAAAGCAAAGTTTATGGTTTGAAACCTATCCTGCATGTTGTGATTTTTGTTTAATCAGAAGAAATACTGCTTCTTTGACGTAGTAACAGTGGAAGCCAATATTCACTCCAAACAAGGACCCCGAATCAAGGTACTCAGAGAAGTTTATTATCGATATTTTTCAAGCCGATGGCAAAACTATTCTGGGAAAGGGTTTTCAAAGGTTACTCAAGTAGAAAGTGACAACCTGAGACCGTAAATTAGTACCTGGTGCTTCATTAATTCCTAGTATGGTCCACTGCAAAGGAGCTAAAATACAAAGTGTCCTTGACACACCCAAATCTCTGGAGGATACCAAGGATCCTTGCCATCCCCCCCAAAATTGTGACATCACCACCAGTGAGAAAAAACTGCGGTCCCATGGACTCGTCTGGGCCACCAGTAGGTCCAAGCACTAGAAGGTGACACTTCCAGGGCAAGTAGACAAGAGAACAAAAAATATCGTCTGATGAGGGGACCGTACCAGGCTTTTCTCCTGGAACTCACCATTTTTGGCCCATTTTTACCACCTGGCTGTTGAAATAAGAAAGCCACACTGCTCTACCCATTTTGCATAGGCCCCTGCCACCCAAGCCAGAGACCAAACAAGAACTAGGGGAGGCGGCATGAAGCAGACGACGAGTCTGCTCCTTCCCTAAGCCCTAAATGAGAGGAGGTGGGAGAATCAACCTGTTGCAGTTCCTGCAGTTCCTGTGTCAAAGGTCTGTGGCCCCAGTTCTTTAACAGCGAGAGTGTATGGTAGCCTAGAATGGTGTCTCTGCCCTCTGCACGCTTCCCCAGGGAACCTCTGGGGCACAGCTTGGCTCTTGGTTAGGCAGGAGGATTCCCCCTCAGGGTGCACTGTGGACCCACCCTTACGCTGACCCTAGCAACACCAACCAAACATTCACAAAGAAAGCAGCGATTTCAACATGCATTTGCTGGCGAGAATTAAAGGCCACAAAGCATTTCACTTAAACTTACGCTCTACTGGGTAAGTGTGAGCCAAGTCAACAGTCAATCTGGAAGACGTGTGGTCAGGAACACGAGCAGTGAAGAGGAGCCAGGAAGCTCTACAGACAGACAGCCTGTGATAACCTGACTGGTCCACCAACCAGTTCAACCCGTTACCAGCTCCGGGTTCAAGAAACTTACAGAGAGCCTGTGTTGCTTAAGCATCACTGGCAGTGACAAACTTTAAGATTCCTACTTGAAAAGAAATGCATCACACATGCACAAAAAAAGCTTTTAAAATACACGGTTTCAAGTGTGATTTACATGGATGGACTCACACACTCTTCATGAAGTAAGAAAAGGAAACAACAGAGGGTTTCTTCTTTGCCCAAAACTCCAGTGTTGGTGCGGCCACAAGGGTCTCTTTGTCCTTTTCTTTTTTGATTCTGCACACTCTCCCCGGGGAGCCCCCTCCCGGACCAAGACTTCAGACACAGGACAATGCATTCTTAGCGCACTCAGATGTCTAGAAATACCACATGTAATTCTGAACTCACACACTTCAAACACTTTCAAGCTGTATTGTTCAGCATCCCAAATGATCTTTCTAAAACATGTAGCTGACTGACCATGTCCTTCTCCCGCATTCTATCTGTCAACTGTTCCAAATTTTAAAATGCATTCATACTCCTTAGCCATCTACAGGCCCTGCACATTCTAGTCCCTATCCTGCTACCCCACTTCAATACATTCCTGCTTTTACTTTATACTCCAGACAAGCTAACAGAAGGTGCTTTCACATGTATTATTCATTCAATAAACACTGAGTGCCTGCTGTGTGTTAGGCACTATTCTGAGCACTGGAGATCCAAGCAGCTCGGAGTCTGTCTTCTATACAGCCTTGAGGTGTGTCACCTAACCTGCACAAGACGTCTGGGAGGTAGGCACCACCATGTCTGCTTTAACAAACTAGAGGAGAGGGAGAGGTGAAGGTACACGCTCAGGTCCGGTAATTCTTAAAAGACAAAAGTCCGAGTCCCAGACTGAAGGCTCGTGCCCATACTGCCAGGGTCCACCCACCTGCCACAGTGGCCTGAGAAATGGTAGGGCTCTCAAAATCGGTAGCTGGAAACTCAAACAAAATGAAAACGCTCTCCATGTTTCTTCAACAAAGCACCCTGAGATCATGAATTCATTGCCCTAATGCATAGAAAGAGAATGTGAGACCCACTGACTCTTTATTCTACAAACATTTCTTAGAACCCACTGTCTCCCAGGCACCGTGCTGGGCAGGAATCAAAGACAGTAAGTCACATTTCCTGCCTGAAGAAACTTGGATTCTCGTGGGAGAAATATCTCCCAACAAATCATTATCATCTGAGTGTGATAACCGCAAGGACGGCTGCAAAGAGTAGGAAGGGCTGTACGGCATGTGCTGGGCACACACGGGGAGCAGAACAGGAGCCCACTCTGAGCACACGACCTGCCCGACAGGGGGTCCAGCGGCCAATGCTGAGGAAACAGACCCCAAGACGTTAACGCACTCGTGTCACAGGTAGGTCACCCTCTGCAGCTCCCCGAGGAGTCACACGTGGGTCCCTCTTCGCTCCCGGGATTGGGATCATGGACCACTCCCAGGCAGTGCCATAGGTCCCTGCGCTTGTCTTCACTGCAGCGCTTACCCTGCAGTATAAGTGTCTTTTAACTTGGCTGCTTCCCCACGGAGCTGAAAATTCCTTCAGCAGGAACCAAATACAAGCCAACTCCGTGTCCCGGCACTTAGCCCCGCTGAGGAGTGTGATCCTTTCTGAAGAAGAACCAAACACCCTCCAGTCCAGGCGGAAGGGCACTGGAGAAATGCGCAGCCTGCCAGGACTCTCCCGAAGCGTCCCTGAAAGCTGCACAGTGGTTTCCGGGAAGAGTAAAAGTCTGAAGTCTCATTAGCAGATCTGGCTGCTCCTGGGCCATATCTCACTGACGGTCCAAGCCCAAACGCTGTTCTCTGCTGTGACTCCTTTACTCTAAGTGACACGGCACTCTCACAGCCACTGGGGAGCCAAGAACTCACGCGCAGCCTTCTAAAGGAACACCTCGAGAAGTACACAACGGGTGTCCAGTCTGTCCCCCGTGCCTGCACGGAGCTGTGTAAAGAAGGGACAGGTGCGCTGCTGGCCTGAACAACTCTGGAGGAGGGCTGCCCACAGGATGCCAGGCACTTCACAGATTGTCTCGTGATCATGTTATAGATGGAGAAACTGAGGCTCACAGAGCTTATCGTTACCAAAAGTAACACCCCCATTTACCACTTATGAGCAAAACCCTGACAGAGTCAAAAGGAAACTAAAAACAATACAGAATACAGTCAATTGACTGTTAAGACAGATGACTTTTTTTCCATCCCTATGTTCTTCTAAGTCCTCGCAGACCATACAGATACAGAGCAGGGAGTTTGGGTTTCCTCTCTGTTCTGAACTGATGGTGCCTACGTGATGGGCAATGTGTCCGAAGTGCAGAAGGTGTTTTCTTTGTGTGTGAGACACACACAGACGCTGAGGCAGAACTTCCTCACGACTTCCCGTACTTAAAAACAACGAAACAGTGAAAAGCAGTAAAGTTCATTGACCAAATCAAAATCTTGTACGTCATCTCAGGACACAGGAGACAAAAGCCAGGTGGGGGCAGGAGACTTGCTCAGCTTCCCTTTTCCTCCAGACTAGGACTTTGCACAGAGCCATGAGCTGCTCTGTGACACAGAACTTTGAAACCATCTTTCTGGAGTCTTGAGAAAAGACAGAACAACCTGGTGCTTTTCCGATGTTCACACAGCCTGCCGACGAACAGAACCACTGCTCACCAACACGCTGACAACTGACTTTTGAGTTTGGGGAATTAAAAAAAAATGTAAGCAATAACTAAAAGTCTCATTTATTTCAGAGTCATCAGAGACACTTTAAACCGATTGAATTTGCATCTCCCTGCTTCCGCTATTGCTGTCTGTAGTACTCCGGTGCTTGGGTATTTTCGGGGTCCCACGTTACCTGGGTCGCTGTCAATGGGCATCAACAGGTGGTCCTTCCTAATGACATACTTTTCTCTGAGAATGGGTTCATTCCCATATGAAACCCATTTGTCACTGCTATAATGAAGTCCTTTCTGAATAAACTAGAGCAATAAATTACATAAAGAAAATTGTGAAGAAACAAACCTATTCTGAGACAAAAAAGGAGCCCAATTCTGAGATTTCTCACCCAGTCAATTGGGGCTGGAGTTCTGCCGCTCAGCTGAAGACTACACGGAACAGCAGCTATGCTAGACCGGAGCAGAGGCCACGTGTGAGGCCTACGACACCTCACGGCTCTGTCTTGAGATACACCTTCATTAAGAAAAAGATAATCATTTTATCATGGCGAGATAAACACCCTCGGGAGTTTTATGAAATAATTTTTTCTTATTACTTTGAGTATTGTACATACTATGTTTTTAAAAGACTCACATCTTGCAAATTAAATCCCCAACAAATAGACATGTTCTAAGAAATGGATATCCAAAATATCCAAGAGGAATGAGTGCTCTGCAACAGAAACAACAATTAATGAATCATTAATTCTCTCACCCAACGGGCGACACTCTGACCATGGCCTCAGTGTGGATGGCATCAGAAAAGACAGACGAGGCCTGGTCCGCGCTCCCTAGAAGCTGAGAGCAGGGCAGGGCGGGCAGACTACAGCACGCTGCCCGTTTCTCTAACGGAAGTGCTGTCAGGACACAGTCCTACACGTCCGTTCCCACATTGTCTCTGGCTGCTTTTCTGCTGCAACAACGAGCTGAGCAGCACGCACAGCCGACAGAACATCCCCTCCTGGCCTCTCACAGGAAGTCTGCTGGCTGCACGGAGCTTCACGTGAAGACAGTGGCAATACCCCTGCAGACACACACCCACCTCCCACTCTGTCCAGTGAAAGGGCCCAGACGCAAGGACACCCGGTGGCCCAGATCCCGATGTTGAACGACCATCCCACACTATGAGAAACCGGGCACCGTGGAAGAAATGGCTGATTTCTGAACCACAGCACAGTAACTACAAGACGTGCCTGGAACAAAATGCTGTTAGGAACTAAAAAAATACTCAAAAGACGTATGGGAGGCTCCTGTCAATAGGAGCCAGGAGCCAGGATAAAGGGCTCCCCAGTGGCCAAATCTGGGGCAATGTAATTGTCAATTTATACTGTGACAGTAAAGGACCATACCCAATTGAATCAAGAACTTACATGGACAGATGACAGCTGGAGGGAGGGGAGAGGGCAGAAGAAGGAAGGACAGGAACAATGAACACGTCCCCCACAGCACAGTGTCAAGCAATCCATGTAGACATAGTGAGTGAACAAGAAGATCACCATTTCACAGCCAGCACAGGAATAATTCAGCCAGGAAACACTAGCGGGTGCTGACATCTGTGAGGAAGAGCTTACAACGAGGAACAGGAGTGACAGAGTCTCAGAGTAGCTCCCTGCAGAAGCACAACGACTCACACAAGGAATACAGTATCTTTGCAGCGGACACCACCAACAGCACCTGCACTAAGTCACCAAACTCGGCCTCATGGGTAACAGGACAGTGACAGTGACACCGTGCGCCTCCCCGCCTCAGTACAGAGGAGGACATGCCACACCTCCGAGCATGCCCGCCTCAAGTGTCCACGCGCGACTCCAACAGTAAGGGAACAGACAAGCCGAACTGAGGGACGTTCTACCAGAAAACACTGGCGTGTGTAGTCATCCAAAATGCACGTCTGAGCAGTAAAGGCAGACAGAGGAGCTCCTCCAAACCAAGACACTAAAGACACCTGACAGCCGAGGGCACCGCGTGATCCTGAACCGAGGGCACTGCGTGATCCTGAACCGCGTCATCTACCAGACCAACGGGAGCAACGGCAACAGCAGCGCGCGGCCTAGAGCCGAGACAGACAGTCGTAGGACGCAGCGATCACCTTCCGCAATCTGGTCCCTGTTCTCTACGACGGCAGTTAGGCAGTCACGTAAGAGAAGGCCCTTATTCTTAGAAAACACACACCAAGGTATTTAGGTTCACAGGGGTCTGGAGGGGGTGACACAAGCACCTTACCCCCGGGGTGTCAGGAACACACACAATCACACGGAGAGCACGGTAAGCCAGCGCGGGAGCATGTTAACAACCCGTGAACCCAGACAAATGCCCGTATGGGGTCTCCGCACTGTTCTTTCAACTCTTTTATTTTAAAATTGTTTCCAAATAAAAGTCTTTAATGTCAGGAATAAGAGCTAAAGGTCTTAACAAGGGGAGGGGGAAGGAAAGAGGAGAGAGATGCACAGAACTATGCCAGCTCCCAGCCGAGGGTGAACACGAGGCCGTGGTGGGAACGCAGGGCAGACTGGAGTCAGTCACTACCTGGGGGAGTCAGGAAAGGTCTGTGTCCCCGCCTGAGTCCCTCTCCCGCCTGCGGGGAGTGCCACGTCCAGCCAAGTCCCCTCTGAAGAGCACTCCTCCCAGCCCTGGATAAGCTGGACATTCTCTGGGCCCCAGACACCCCCACCTCTTCCCACCACAGCGCTAACTGCCCCTGGGAATCGTTCCCGCTACAGGTCCATCTCCCTCTCTGGATTACACATTGCTGGATAAACAACGTGAAACGAGGACGATGATGATGATGATGAAGGCGGCAGCAGCCACTTCCCCTGCGCTCGCTACACGTCCCACGTGACACTACGCAGCTCTCCACGCAGCGCATGTAAACTACTCCAAGACTCCAACCAGCTTCACTTCTTTATTTTAAGTGACCATTTTACAGTCGTGGAAACTGAGGCTGAGTGGGGATCATGTGCCCAAGGTCACTACAGGAAGCGGCGGAGTTGAGATGGGAACTCCAAACCCCAAACCCATCTGACTGAAAACCACCCCTAACCTCTCCTTCCTCCCAAATGGTCTGCACCCCACCCCGTACTGGAGTTAGCCGCAGCTCGCACTTGGGAGGCAAACAGAGGGCAAGAGGGATTTCGCTATGTACTCTGCTCTGTTCCTGTTTGCTGAGCACACCCGAACTCAAAGCAAGGAGCAAAGGGGCACAAGGTGGGAGGACAAAGCCAGCCCTAAAAAAACTGCCAGGAGATAATCTACTCCCTGGTAGATAACCAAGAGGTGAGGTAGGAAATTCAGATATTAAAGATACGACATGAGGAAGAGAAACCCATAAATGTGTAGTGAACTCGTATTAGACGTAACAAAAATATCCTGTATGTTGAAATCTTAAAGTAAAACTGAATAAATATCACACTGTCATTCCACCCTAAGGACCCAAGAGGCAGGCACCACTGCCTGGCACAGATGAGGAAACACAGGCTCGGGGAAATGCCTGGCCCGGAACACACAGCTGCACTGAGCAGTGGGGGTGCTTCACAAATACTAGCTGAATAAACGAATAAAACGAAAGAAACTTCAGTATACATTCTGGAAGGCTTACGGACTCTACCCAGTATTCAGCTCTGTTAAAATTACTATGTAATCGTGACTTTGTCCAAAATTTCTCCCACATTTTGGACCTGGTACTGATCAAGCCCCCTCCCCCAGGAGGAAGCAGAAATTTCTAGGGCAGCTGACGAAGTTTGGGTTACTATTGTTTGCTTCCTCACAAGAATCAAAAATGTTGACTCTTATGCTCCAATGCAAACAACAGAACTATAATTTCCCCCCACAAACTGAACAAATTTGTGGCCAGCGGCCATCCATCAGACTACCCTAACACTCACCTTCAATACAGTTTTCAGTTCAAACGCTTTGGGATATTTTTTCTCTCGAGATGGTAAGCCCCAGACCGTGACCCCCCCTCGCTAGCTACCCCTGAACCCCCCGCAGACTTCTTTGCAGGCTGAGAACAGACCAACCTCGCGTGGTCCCAGGACAAATGCAGCAACCTGTGAGCCGCGCCTGGACACCTGAAGCACTAGAGATGGTGCCTACGGAACGGAAGTCATGCTTCTCCACGAATACTGCAGGCAGCTACCGAGTATGCCCCTTACAATCAGAAATGTAAAACACCGATGCAGGAAAATCAAAAGCCAGGCGGCCTGCGGCAGAGCCAGCACGGGCTCTGGGAAGCTCCCGGGAGGACAGAGAGGGCAACCAGCTGTGCGCAGCGCCATCTAGTGGAGCCGGAGCAGAGCACAGGTGCCGCTCAAGGGAGAAGGCCAAGCAGGCAAACCGCCCCTGCTCCCCACCGCTAAGATCTCCGGGGCAGCTCTGATCAACATGGACGCCCCCCGGAAGATGTATATCAAACAGGGTGTTCTCACATCCTCATGCTCTTTGTCATACCAAGGAAGAACATCAGCGATACGCCAGGAGCCCCTTTTAAAGTTCTTAAAATAGCAGCAGGGGCTGATTGGTGAAACATTACAGAAACATAAAAAATGATGGAAATGTACAGCTTACCAATTCAGAGCAAGAAAGCTTGTGCTTGTAGCGAGGAACTGCTGAGTGTCCAGCTATGTTTTAAGAGGTGCAGTCACAAAGCTGTTTTTGGAAGCGTCTGGGGCAACCGTACCTCCAGCAGCACGGGGACAATCAACCAGCACGGCTAAGTCTGCCCGGGTAGCACCGAGGAAGCTTCCCAAGAATGAGTCTGCCCTTCAGCATTTCCTGCACTGGAAAACTGAACTCATTCTAATAACAAAAAAATCACCCTGAGAACTGAAACTAGAAGATTAAGCTTTATACATTTTATGTCTGGAAAGTGAAGCCAGCACACACATCAGTCTCAGGCAGGTAACGCTTACCAAGCACCTGTCATGTGTTAGACACTGTAGTCATCTCATGCCTGAAACAACAGCCCTACAAAGGAGGTATAAACGCTCCCATTTTAAAGACGGGAAACAGAGGCTCCCGGAAATAAGTACCTTGCATAGGCTCCGACTAGGAAGTCTTCACCTCCCGTCATCACATGGCTCCTTCTGCAGCTCTTCCCTTACTAACACTAGTCCCCACCACACCTTCCAGGCTGCCACTGGTCACGATGTTCCTGCCCCCTTTGGTCAGGCCACCGTCTGCCCCTCTGCACAGTCTGCAGTCCGCCCTACTCACAGTCCACCCTTATGATACCAAGCAACTGATCTGAAGAGCTGCATGGCAGAGAATTTCCCACGGAAGTCAAAGATGAAAATCCAGCTGCAGTGAAAGCTCCCACCTCCACTTGGTGCTTACGGGTGAACTGTCTATTGTCTGGGAGGCCAGCAGGTAAGGATTTGGATTCTGGTTTACCACTGAGCTGTCTGACCTTAGGCAAATAATTTGTCCTTCATGCCCTCACTTTTCTCACATGTAAAATAAGGTAAAACGATTTACTCTTAACACTGTGAGAAAAATGAAGTGCCATAATGCACCTAAAACATCTAACCCAGGAAAAGTTCTCGATAAATAGTAACCATGACTATTAGCAATTGCAAAGCAAGGACATTCAAACATCCTCCCCACCCCCAGCCCACTACCATCAGAGAGCCAAAACCATTGTCTGTGAGAATATGTTCTTTTATGTTCTTGGCACTCTTTCTCCCCACTTTTTGAGCCTATTTTTAGAAAATAGAGAATTCCTAAACATAAAATAAACTGACTAAAAATCCCTGATATCATCCTTTCAACCAACTGTTTCTGTGATAAATACAGCATTAAAATATAAAGAGCTCTGTGCCTCTGAGAGGTTCCTTCAAGACACACAGGGCCTTTGTCTTAGTAACTTTCCACAGGGAAAGTTTTCCTATTTTCTCCCTGAGCACTGAAATACACAGAATTAAAACTCCTTGATTTGAATGCCTGAAGACTGAAAAGTGCGCTGGAGAACACAGGGAAAAAGTGAACTTGCCTTTTTGGTAAAACACATTTTAGGGGGACCTCTTTTTAAAAATGCATCATCGCCAGCAGAAATTCCTAACTGGCTTCTACTATAATAAAACTTTTATTTAAAAACAATGTCAACTTCTGTCCTTTTATCTGTTTCCTTAAAGTACCCTATCAAAACCCTGCAGACTGGAAATTTCAGTCGTGCACCTTGACTGGGCAAGTTGCTTTCCATTTTTGAGACTCAGATGAGTCATTTGAAAAAAACAAAAGAGGCAGGCAGGGGATAGAAACCACCTACCTTGCAAGATCTTTGTGAGGATTACAGATAATGCATAGGAAGCACCTGGCACAAAGAAGCCCTCAATTTGGCAGCTTTTATCATAATCATTATCCCCAATGCTAAGGAACATTTCTATTTTTTGGTAAAAAATATAAACCATTCTATCTTCACTCAGTGGGAATGATGACAACAAGCAAAAGGGTCTTGTGCTATCGAAGTCTCTCTGGCATTCAGTCCTCAGTCCCAGCTGTTCCTCTGGTTTGGGGTGTCTGTGGGCCATCTGAGATCGCGGATTAACTCCTTCAGGTAAGGAGGCTTATTTGCCATGTAACAAGGGCTTCAAATTCCTGGTTTTAGTCTGTCATTAGGAATTTATGGAAGGAGAGCTAATTGTATTAGAGCATACTGGCTTAGTAAGTTCCTTAAGAAGAAGAAAAGTAAATACACATCTGAGGCAAAGCAGATCTGCTAACATCTCGTGGTCAACTGGAGAAGAGCCCGCAGTCCTAGCACATGCAAAGAGCACAGGGCCTTCTGCTGCTGGTCTCAGGCCGCGTCTCACTCGAGCCTCTTTCATCTGTGTCTCTGCCCCCGTCAGCTGCCCTACAGCCACAACACTGAGTCTTCCACCTCCGTGAAATTACAGCACAACACTGAAATGAAGACGGGGCTGGAAGGCTGCAAAAGCTGCATGAGGTACTCAAGACCAAGCCACGGAAGCCCAGGCCAGCCGCCCAGAAGCTGACTCTCCCATGGAAGACAGAGGTCCAAATAACGTAGTGTAAGGACAACCACACACCATCACAGAGGTAAGCACTGGCTGCTCTGGGGAAAAAATCGGCCATCAATCCATTTGAGGGGAAGGATGTGATCACAGGAGATCCCCTAGAGCAGAAATTCCAAGGGCGGGGTGTAAAAAGGGTTGCCATATAACTTGTCTTTCAACTCCAGCACAGCCATGAACTGCCAGCCCAGCTGGACCCCACCCCTCTGCGGGCCGGTGAGGTTCGAGAAAGAAGAACAAAGCTTGCACCTTCACTGGGACATTTTGCAAGTAAGTCACCCTGGGTAAGTCACTTTAGCTGTTGGAGTCTCGGTTTCTACAACTGAAAAATTGGGCTAATAACCTCTACATTTCTGAGCTATTACAGACATGACCCAGCACAGAGAAGAACCTCAAAAATGTCCCTAGGCTGACTGAGTTAAACCATCTAAGTCACTCAGCACTTCAGAAGGACAGCTGAAGGATAGTTGAAGACATTCCTTGGGAAAGAAGAGGGCATCTACAAACTTGACACTCTCAAATTAACGCATGTAAGAACACTCCTTTCTCAGGAGCAGAGTCTATGTTCTTCCCTCGCCACCTGCAGGACTCAGCCCCAGGACCTGGCACATTCCTTGGGAAAGAAGAGGGCATCTACAAACTTGACTCTCAAATTAACACATGTAAGAACACTCCTTTCTCAGGAGCAGAGTCTATGTTCTTCCCTCGCCACCTGCAGGACTCAGCCCCAGGACCTGGCATGGCAGCTTCTCAAGCAACATGTCACTAATGACCAGATACCACAACACTGTAACTCACAATCACAGGATCACCTCAAATCGTAGCATGCCACGGGAACCTCAGAAACGGCAAACAATCAAAAACTCTGAAAACCCTAAGAAGAACAATTGAAAACTAAAAAACCACAGCCTCCATCGGATGAAACAGAGAATCACACACTACATCTAAATATAATTCTGCAATTTCCATTCTCATTCGTCTCTCTTACTCCACACATCTGACAACAGTCAAGCAAATCACAAACATTCTCCAAAAGGGGTCACCAAAAATGAAACAGTAAGCCATCAAATTTTGTTGAACAAAGAGACCTATGGCACATTGGGCTAAGTAATGATCCTCCCTTTATACATTTTTAACCCTCACATATATCCTGAGTAATGTTAACAGTATTGATATTAGAGAAATTGATGTAAGATGAAAAATTATTATTTTGAAATACCAACAGAAAATTTTATCAATCTGGACACAAATAGACCACCTTAATCTTGAATCCTTTGCTCCACTTCCTCTTGTAACCAAACACTAACTATAACTTGGCAGTGAACCAGCCACCAATCCATATATTATATCAGATAATTAAAAATACAGGGTTATGTAATCTTATTTAATGGTTACTTGACTTGGATTGAAAAGAATCCAAAGCAGTACCAGAGAACTGGATTAAATTATAATGCATAAGACATTTCTAAAGATGTTTTTAGTAAGAGTCAGCACAACCCCTCCTAGCAAATATAATACAAAACATGGGATGCTACTTTCATCTCCAATTAACCTCCTTGGCAAGAAACGGCAATGTCAATTCTCTATAGGCATCGAAGGGGGGGAAGGGGGGGATACCAAAGCCTATCTTCTTTGATTCAGTTTTAACATCAAGTAAACGTTAACCATTACATTAGGTAGAGAAACAAAAGTACTCAGTATTTAGGGGAAAGGGAGAGGACAGCCAGTTAGCCTGAGAAAATAAAAAGTCAGCAACTTAATGCCCATCATGAAACACAAGCCTGGAAAATGTATAAAAGCCGAACTATGTTAGCACAGGAGCATATATCTTGATGTCATCCCAGCTCAAGTTCTTAAATATTATTAGAAAAAAAATAATTCAGCTAGGAGGTTGACAATGTTTACAACTACTGAATTTTAAAAAATGGCAACACCTCATTTATAAACTGTTTCATTAACATAATGTGTTGATTACAAAAGTAATAAACTGGTCATAGGAGGGCTTTAATTCAAAAGTGCCTCTTGGCCGGAGCATTAAAATCCTGTAGGACAAATCTGCTACCAATGTTTAAAAAGACCACTAGATAAGTATAGAAAGAAACTTTTTTAGAATATCAAGATAAGTCAACCAGAAACAAGCATATTAATCATACTGATTTCTACAAGGTTTTAAATTAGCATGTGCGAAGTATTTTATTCTATCTTTGTTGGAAGGCATAAGTAGCGAAACAATGGCTTTAGGAGACAGACAAAAGACCTGAGTTCAAATTAAATCTCCGTTGCCCACAAGCCTGCCTAACTGGGTTCTTCAGCTGCCTCCCCAGAAAAATGGAGACATCAGTGTCGACCTCACAGGAGTGCAAGCGTGAGACAGGAACTGGACATGGTGTACCATAAAGAGCCCTGGAAACTTGAACATACCCCACACAAACACGAGGCATCACGTTCACTGCTGACCATCGTCACTGTACACGTTACCACCGGAACACTAACGTGCAGTATCAAGATTCAGAATGAACTCTGAAAAAAATAGTTTCTTTTCAAGGCAAAGGGTCAAAAATATAGCTAAATAAGAATAAAAATACTTTTCTATAGCCAATAACAAGATGCTTATCAGATTCAAAATCAAAGTTTGCTAATAACCACTCAAATTGATTTAAGATGCTATTTTAGAAATGCACTTGTAATTCTGGCGTTACATAATTGAGCATGATTAATATTTTAAATGATAGGGCTTTGCTTTCTGGATATCAGCTTATGATTTAAGGGGAAAACATGTTCATCTGAAGTCACCAAAATTAACAGTAGTAAGAGCATCTCGGTAGCACCTTTTCCTTCTTTCACGTAACTGTTCAATGTGAAAAATGTACTTCTTACCAAATTACATTTTTTATGGAAAAGTAAGGTAATCAGATTTAACATCTAAAAAAAAAATACTCAATGGCAACACTGTCTAATATCTGTTTCAAGTAACTAGAAGCCATTAACACTAGTAGAAACAGAAACCTGAAAGAATTCTGAATGTATTAGCAACACGGTACTGTAACAACATGGCACAGAGAAAAAAAAATTCTAACTTTCAAAATAAGACAACTCATTACACTTACAGTTAAGCTGTTTCCTTAATTGAGTGCAACATAACTTTGTCAGCTTCTTTATTTAAAAAAATGCACTTGATTCCACAATCTAGAATATTTCTAATGCCACTGATCTCACACAATGTACAAAGAAATTTCTTTCACAGAAATGACAGCCCAGCAGGGGTGTATGTAAGATATATGTAAATCATAAAGACCAAGGAGTAGAACTCTAACTGCAGAACTGTTCAGAAGAACATGGGAATAAAGCTGAAAATTCTCTAATTTAAGAATGTAAACCCATTACTTTTTCACAAGCCCACTTTATTAAAGAAATAAAAATAAGCCTGCAATTAAAATAAAATGGGAAAGCTCTGTAAACCGATTTCTGTTCAACAATTTAACAGCACGCATGCTTAAATTCTCGGGAGACACTGAGTCTCTCCACTACCACCCTCAGTCGACAGCACACCCTACCCTGAAGAACTGGTAGAAATAGGCAAATGCTGGAGGATGCCGTTTTAAAATACAGACATCTATATACAAATAGAATATGTCTGCCTCATCTTTCACTAGCAACGATAAAAGAGCCAGGGCTGGCATTAAGATCAGCAGACCCGATTTAACTCGGGAACCACAAACTGTCACTGCACGGAGTGATTCACGCAAAAGGTAACAGATCTGACCAGATAATGTTCCTGCCATTACCCAAAGAAAAAGCAGACCAGTGGCCCTCAAACCCATCTTTATCTGAAACATGGATTAACAGATATAGAAGGAATTGAGGACTGCTCCTGGGAAGGCAGGCTTGATTTACCATCCATTCCAGATTAGTCAAGAAGCTGGAGGAAGAACAAGCCAGGAAATACTGTCCTAGGTAGGCACACCTCCATATGTCTCTGCATCCCGGTGCCCTGTACTTCCCAGGACTGTTCACACCCTGAACTGGGTAAAGCAGTGCTGAAAGGCACTGGCACCAAAGACTCCTTGCCCAGTCTTCCCAACCCCTAACCAGCCCCCAGTGAGGATGACCCACCCAGAGCTTCCCAAAGAGACAACAGGCAAGCCAAGAAGGGGGCAATTGCATGGGCCTCTTCTCCCCTACCAACCGGTCCAAGGGCCAGCTTGCAAGCCTTGGCTGGAGCTGCCTAACCCCAGAGAGGGCGGACCACCCTGCCAGGGTGGCTATAGCCTTGGCATGGGAGAGAAAGAGGGACACGAGAGGAACCGGGCTCTGCGACTAGGACCGCCGGGTCCTTCTCTGAAATACTCGGGTCTGACCCCAAACCTCCCCCAAGATCTGCAAACTTCACTAACAATCCAAGCACCTGTTCCCTTCACCTCGTGTGCGTTTCATCCCCTCAAATCCTTCCATTTTGCTCCAGCTCTTTCTCCAGTTCCCTGGACAAACCAAACACACTAGGATCCCCGAGTCCCTCACAAACTCCCCTCCAATGAGATCATTCAACCCCCGCCCCGCCAAAGCCCCCAGATGTTCGCCGTCCCC